>NW_027104378.1:0-90342 GCF_902728285.1 Clytia hemisphaerica
CCATCAGCCTTTTCACTAAAGCCCAAATCCAGGTGTGAACATGTTCATAAAACATAGGATGAAAGTTTACACATTGAAAAATGGCTTTTTTACATTTTTATCAATAACTTGGTAAGTATTGCAGTAATCTTGCTGAAAATTGGTGAAAATGACGATAATGATGTAACAAAAAGGACTGCATCAATCATCAATTTCAAAAATATACTCCTCAAACAAGGAAAATGATAAAATTGTAACTTTGTTACTAAATTATCAATTATTAAGGTTCTAATGGATTATTTACAATTCTGTAAAAACAAAGATAATTTTGAAGCATTGGTAATGTGGCAGTAGCTTTAGGCAAGTAATATAACACCCTTCCTGAAAAGATATGGGATCAAAAAGTAACTGTTACTTATTTATCAGGAATTTATTTGATTATTGGAAAATAAACCAATGTTTCAGTTTTATCAATGATTTGACTTGCAATTTAAACTTATTGCAATCAAGTAGACCCAAACCATTTCCTTGAAATTAGTGATAAAAATGTACAAAATTAAAATTTCAAACTGTTACGTACAGTTTTATCATAAAACCATTTTCAGCAGTTTTGAAAAGCTAGAAACACTCCTGAGTTACATTTTTATCATCTGTGAAAGTTTCATAGTAAAATATGCATTACTTCCAGAGATATTATGTATTTATCATTTTGGGAAAATTTCCAGTTGTTACATTTTTATTATTTTTCTTGCCTGACTTTGGGAGCTAATATCTTAAGCCTCGCTTATTATTTAGAAATCTAACCTGGACAGTTACAAAATATCATCTATTTACAATTGAAAAACCAAAGTCTTTTGTCTTGAAAAGAATGAGAGATAAATCAGTAACAAATTAAAAATCAATGGTGCAAAGTGTAAACTTTCGTCCTATGTTTTATGAACATGTCCGTGTCAGAATGTTCCTGGCTCAATTTTGCCAGACCCGATCAATCGAACTTGTCAAACCAATCGAACCATCGAACTAATCGAACTTCATCGAACGATTAAAGTTCGATTAAAAAAATTAAACAAACTTAATCGAACACTCACAATTTCACCGGAAATTGGAGTTCGATTAGTTCGGTAAGTTGCTTCAGTTCGATTAGTTAGGTAGGTTAAGCTACGGATTAGTTCAATTAGTTCGTTATTCCAATACTTACCTCATTTTGCATAACTTATCGCCACTTCTTTGACCTTTGTAAAGCTGCTTGCTATCTTGCCGAGTCCTGGATATTTTGCTCTCCCGGATATTAAAGTTTGCCGACCCGAATATTTAGTCCGCACGACTGCCCACCCGCGCCGCGCGAACTTTTAAAATGCGCGGTAATATTGACGCCGGGCCGGGCGCGCCCGATGGCGTTGCTGACGCAATGTTAGCACTGGTTTCGGAAAATGTTCAATTCCGATATCGGAAGTAGCTTTCCCGATTTTACAATCTGATTTTTAGTTTAAAATCTGACTTTTAATGGTGCGAACTAATCAAACAAATTAGGTTGTCGAACTAATCGAACTATAATTAGTGATCAAACTTAATCGAACACTCACAATATTTGAAAAAAATGGAAAGTTTGATTAATTTTTTTAATCGAACTTTAATCGTTTGATGAAGTTCGATTGTTTGATTGGTTCGACAAGTTCGATTGATCGGGTCTGGATTTTGTTGTCCCCCATTCAGAATTTTGAAACTTAGCGACTATGGGATCTTAAACATAAAAAACATGTACTAAACTTTCCAGAGTCATGGTCTATTTCTCCTAGAAATTTGGCAGTAGAATCTTAGGGTGTGCATGCAGGGAGAGAGTGATTATGATTTGCCTGTATAAAACACAAACTGGGAATGTTTTAAACCAAAATAAAATTTTTGGCACCTTCAAAATTCCAGTGTTGACAGTCATGGCTACTTCTTTTGATAGAAATAAAATTGTTCAGAGATGATGAGAGCGTCGTTGTCTGGTTGTCTTTATCTTCTTATTTGATTTGGTGAAAAGTAAAATGATCAAAACAAAAATGGCGAACCGCGCATAAATTTCGCGCCAGAAATGATGCGCGCGCATGTTCCTTTAACGTGACATCATAATTTGGAAACGAGGCTGGTAGAATGCGTGATCAGGCCACGAGGTCTGTAAACAACATCACATTTTCAAAACAAACGTAAATTATAGTAGCTGTCAGGCTGTCGTGTAGTAGGAGTATTTACAGTGAATGAGTTGGTTATTGTTATTCATATTGTAAAGTTCTGTTCCAAACTGTTGCCAAAGTTCATGGTAAGATTTTTATTTTTGGAATACTGCTCTTTAAATTGATTTAAATTGTTCACTCAGGTTCTCTAAGTTTCCATTTAAGATTGCTTTTAACAGTTTAACAGTCAGTACCTTTAGCCAAATTAGGAACATTTTTCTTACTTTTACTAGTATTCCTAATTAGGAAGAAAAAATTCCTAATTAGCAAATACCTAGATTTTCTACAAAAATAGAAAAAAAGTACTTCATAAGATTCTTACCATTCCATTTCATTTAGGTGGGAAAGAAAGATTGAGCTCTTGACTTGCTCGGGGGACCGAGCTATTATTCCTAGAAAAAACTTCACTTCTCCCGTAGACCTTATTTATAAAACGCGGGAAACTCACTTTCTGTTCTTCTTTGTGATAATAAAAATGGCAGTTCGTTTAATTCCTAATTTGGAATTATTTTTTTGGGGCGTTAATAATTCCACCATCCGCGAATGAAATTTTTCAATTTTTGGCACAGTTATCATATTTGGTATACAGCCCTCGAAATTCAAGTAAAAGTAAGTCGGCACGTAAGTGCCGTCCAAATCCGGCCGAAGGCCGGCAAAATTTTGCCGACCTAAGCTTGTTTTTAGGTCGGCAATGCCGATCTGAGCTATATTTTAGGTCGGCAAAGTTGTTTAAAGGCTACGGCAATGTTTGTTTTTTTATTTGAGTGCGATATGGTTCTTATTAGAGACTTTCATTTTACAGTTACAGGATAAAAGAATAATAAAGTTCCCTCTAAGACAAATAAAGATTGTTTTTCTCTTTTAATACTTTTTGCTGTTAAGGTCGGCTTTGCTGACCTAAAAGATAACTTATGGTCGGCTGCCGAGAGAATCAATGAATATGGTCGGCAATGAACTGCCGACCATACGCACTCTTTGGTCGGCTTTTAGGTCGGCACTGCCGAATGCCGACCTGAAATTCGAGGGCTGGGTATACCGAATCTATTGGCAGTGTAGACCTAAAGCTCTAAGGCGGCAATCACAAATATCTTCATTTCGCGTCCTCGTTGGATTTAAAAAGTGAGTCGGTTGGTCGGTCGGTAGTAAAAAATTTTGGGTTTTCTTAAAATTGGTCTGTGAGGCGGTAAAAGGTAAAAAGGCGTTACTGAGGCGGCAGGAGGCCCAATCGCGTGTATGTTTTATGTGGTTTCAGATTATGAGATTTAAACACTGTGACCTTTGACACATAATGGCACATGTAATGATAAATTAAGTTAAAATGCTGCGAATGCGCTAGAAATCGCTCACAAAAATCGGCAAAAATTTTCAAAACAAAAAGTCCAAAAAATTTACCGACTCTCCGACTAAATTTTCAGGAGTCAGTCGGGCGACGCGAAACGAAGATATTTGTGATTGCCGCCTAAAACAGCATCTAATAACCCAGACCCGATATCAATCGAACTTGTCGAACCAATCGAATAATCGAACTCCATCGAACAATTAAAGTTTGATTAAAAAAATTAATCAAACCTAATCGAACACTCACAATTTTTGAAGCAATAGCAGTTCGATTAGTTCGGTCAGTAAAAAGTTAGATTAGTTCGATGATATTAAATCCTCATATATCTTCCCTCGTTTGCAAAAACTTTGTTCTGGCACGTGATTGCCATTTCGACAGTTCCTGGACTTACCAGCTTGACGTTTATTGTATCAGGATATTTGTCTATCTGGAATAAAGTCTGTAGCCCCTCTGTTGCTGTTGCAATTTCGCGCGCAGCCGAGTGGCAGAATTCTACGCCCCAACAAACCGCCTCTGGCACTAAAAGGATACAGGAAAAGTCTGTAATCCGTTATCAGAAGTAATTTCCCGATTTACATTCCGAATTTGGCTTTGAAAAGAAACTAATATACGGTGGCGGAGCAGCACAAACTTGTCAAACAAAATTGGTTTATCGAACTGAGCGAACCGAAACCCATTGATCAAACTTAATCGAACACTCACAATCTTTTAAAAAATCTTAGAGTTAGATTAATTTAATTAACATTCCAACAACTTCCATCGAAATGATCTATCACAGCTCAGTCTACCATTTTTAGCGCGGTCCAAGGATTGGGCTAAAGGTACTGACTGTTTAATATCTGTATCTGAAGAAGCAAGCTAATCGAATTACAGCAAACACTAAAACTTTTCCCACATCATATGACAACAATTAAATGACCAATGAATTTTAACAACCTAAAATACAAACAAACCAAATGTCACTAGAGACACATTACTAGAACCATTAAAAACAAATTTAGCGAATAGGAACCCAATATTATTTAAAATGAAAAGAGATCTAAATGGAAAAAGGATGGAAAGATGAAGACCGAAGTCTGAGACTATAACTGGTTCGGCTGGTTCTTACAGTCAGAGTAACTCAAGCTCTAAACTAGCAGTTAAGGAACACTGCAGATTAGAGGAGCATCCCTTAATAATCAAGAAGGCTTCCTAATTAAGGGACCAAACATCCCTGAATTAAAGGATGCTTAAAATTTAAAATCCTAATATCCGCACGAAACACAATAGTCAACAATTTTTAAAACGCCCAATGTAACGAATTGAAAAAGGCAGTTTTATTGATACCAAATCCAATGTGGAAATGATGCAAAGTCTATGCTGAATTGTTATTTGTTTGAACTGAGGTCTACGCCAAAAAAGGTCTGCTTGTAGGAGGTTTAGGGGGTGCCGTAACCTCCCCCCCCCAATGGGTCCAGGGCTGAACCCTGGTGAGGGCTCTTACGCCAATATGCCAAAAGTAATTACCGTGATATGGGGTCTTTAAAAAAGATACAAACTAAAATAAAAACAAACCTTTTGCTGTGACGCAATGAAGATAACAAAGTGTCAACTAAACTGAGAGATTTTATACACTGAACCAAATAACAATAAATTGCTTCTTATATATACAAAACATACGGTCAACTGCTCTACTGTAACATGGGACTGGTGGTTGATATCTGGCCTGTATTTTCACTTACTTTTAAATCTCTTTGACAACAAATTTGTTTTGATAACTCCACCAAGTTTATCAATCATACGTCTTCGTTCCTCTTAGAGTGCATATTCATTTGCGTGTGTTCCACTAGGGATTTTTTTCATATTTCAATTTAAAAGCCTACTTGGTGCGAAAGAGAAATCATGCTTTATTTAATACGTCGTTCATTTGCTCAAATCAAATGACTTTGGAGGTTTGGTGAAATGGTGGCTGAATTGCCGTCCCATCTTTTGTCAGATGACCCCAAGTTAGAGCAGTTGATGGTAATTTTCTATTACAAAATTGTTAACGTTTTAAACACAAGCAACAGATTCAGAATAATAGAGGTAATTATTTTTAACTCACACTTTTTTTATCACATTAATTGACATCTTGACATTGTAGTCCTCTTGTTAGATGTTTTGTTTCGAAAGTTCTTGCAACAGTTTATTGTTCAACTTGAAAAGGGAATGTTTGTAAACATGGAATTTTTTTTCATAGCAGTTATTTGGGGGGTCGAATTAAGGTAGGGCTGTCAGATTCAGGACCACTCACGGTATTGTCTCACGCTAAATGTATTTGGCGTACCATAACTTGATCTAATGTTGACACCCCTCCTCTAATTCTGACACCCTTTTTTATCAGCTGAAATTTACAGAAAGGTTGAAACTGTTTTTCTTTGCTTATTGGTCAGAGAGGAATAATCTTTTTTTCAATCAGTTATTCAAGCTTTCATATTATTCTCTAAAGAAGGGTGTCGGAATTAGACCAACTTGCGATACTGTGCACCATTTCCAGGCTGGTACCAAATTTATCCATCTTGGACAGAAAAACTAAAAGTTATATGTCAAAATGGCAATCGCGTACCACAATAAAGTTTTTGTAAGTCAGGGAAGATTTGAGGATTTAATATCATCAAATTAATCAAACTAATCGAAATTCTATTGCTTCAAAAATTGTGAGTGTTCGATTAGGTTCAATTAATTTTTTTAATCAAACTTTTTAATCGCTCGATGGAGTTCGATTATTTCAATTATTCAATTGGTTCCACAATTCGATTGATCAGGTCTGGACAAATTATATTCAATATTTTTTATTCAAATTATTTTTTATTATTTTCTCGGTTACGAACATTTGGAGATGATTTTTTGGACCAAGGGATAGTAAAAAACAAAATTTCTCTTTTCAAACTTTAATGTTGGAGAAAATTTAAAAAAATATGTTTTCAAAAAACTTACATACATACCAGAAAATCAAACAACGTTTTTAGTAGGGAAATTGTGTTTAAGTGCCATAAAGAAAGCACTGGACCTTTTTATCTGGCCTTCCCACTTTAATAAAATGTGATTTTCTAACTTCCTGGCTGATAAGTACAGGATCGGAAGAGCAGAAATAAATAAAATATTTGTAAATTTCAATTTTATTTTCAATTTATTTTTGCAAAAAAAAAACGTCAGTGCTTCCGTAAACCAGATAATAAAAAAGTAATTGCCTTGTTATGGTTCATGCTGGAGTTTTTTGATTATCCAACATGACATCGCTACTAGTAGGAAAAGGTATTCAATGTTTTAAGGTTTCATGAGCATCCTGATTTTAAGTGGTTTGGGATTAAGATTACAAAATTATTTTGTGCCCTGCACTAGCAGAAAGAAAGTGTTTGAAGGTGCTCCTTTCATTTTCTGAAGTGGTTGTTATTAATAGACTTAAAAGCTCAATCACATTGATATACCTTAAGTGGAAAAATTTTCGCGAGACAAGAATTTAAATATTTCGCGAAAATGGCCTTCTTTATTTAATTTCGCGACTATATAAATTGTAACTAGAAAAGAGATGTGTGTTTTTTAATCGAACAGAGGCAGACAAAGCATGGCTGGAACCCCTAAAAGGTCAAACAGCAATTGGTACCTGATTTTAGCCTGTGGCTAGGGGGAACTAACCATGTTAGGGGTCACCTAAATATTTTCAGATGGACCTGGGGGCTAGATTCTATGTTTGGTGATTGAATTATACGCAGCCTACCAGACCATAGGTTGGCACTTTCTCATCTTATATTTTAATCTAAGCAATGCTCAAAAACTGAAAATTTGGTATCTAATATATTATCTGCAGTGCCGTAGCAACTGGGGGGGGGGGCAAGGGGGGCTATGCCTCGAATAATTTTTTCAAAAATGGTTATTTTGTAAAATGCAAAGTTTTTCTTTTTTAATTTGTCAAAATTGTCTTATAAGTGCATGTTTTGAGTGCATTTTCAAGCAATCTAGAGCTGAAATTTTCAAAATTCCCCCCTTGGGCCAAACCATGGTTGGCCCTCGCGGTGCACTAAACTTCAGCCCCCCTAATATGAAAATGCTTCCTACGGCACTGATCTGTAAAAATTCTTTAATCCTGTTACATTTACTTAGATAAAAAATCTGTCTGGCAAGGGATCTGCACCCTGACTTACAAAAGCTTGATAATCTGGCATGAACCTTCAGTACTTAGCTTATCTCTTATTTCTTAGGGCATTTATTCTATTTTAAGATAAACCAACTGTTGTATTTGTTTGATTATTTGAAAAGGATTTTCGAAAAAATTTGACGTGTCATTGGCTTAGGGGTCACCTAAAATATTTGGCAACCAGGGGTTACCTAAATCTTAGGGGTCACCTGAAATCTTAGGGGGCACCTAAAACCTGCTGCCAAGCCATGCAAAGTTACTCAAAAGCTTTCAAAAAACTTCAAAGAAAGTACTTTAAGGATGTTACTAGAGTTTATAATTGAAATGAAGAGTAAAAATATTATAAAGTACAAAAATTTGATTTCTTTCTTTGATTTCGTGAACTTTTATTTTCGCGCTTGTAAAATTTCAAATAATTTCGCGTGGAATAATTAACAAAAAACCGCGAAAATTAATCCACACAAAAATATATCCACTTAAGGTATATAATGTGTCCATATTATTGGCTTTTCTTCATATCATTTCTCTTTTTTTAGGGTTGATTAAGCATGGAGCTTAGATTAAAGAATGTGTTAATGTTATTAGTCCCTTCATCAATCTTGAGTTTCACTTACTTTTGGTGGTGGCAAAAGAAGATTAAAGCACCTGAAAAGGAAGACAAAACCTTAAAACCAGAGGTAGTAGAAGAACCTATTGTCACTTTCAAAGATATATAGAAGAGGAGCTTGTGGAAGAAATTCTTGATAATGCAGATACTTTTGACGACTCTTTAAGTTTACATGAATTCAATCATGGTTCTGTTAAAAGAAAAAGGGAACACAGCAGTTGTGATGCAGATAGTGCGTATGTAGAAGACTTCAGTTCAGATAATGTCTCTATTACTGGATCAGACACAAACAGTAATAAAACAACAAGTAACCCAGATACAACCAATGCATGCGATGACTTTCAACCAGATGAAGTGATTGAAGCTCCTGTTTATGAAGAAATTATAGCCCCTGAAGTCTCAGAGAGTGTTGAAAGTGCTCCAAGCAATAACTTTAGAGACTGGTTCAGTCCAGCTCCTGTAATTATAACTGAAGATGAAAATCATAACAAACCTGCATGTGAGGATAAAATTTCTTCTGAGGTGTGTCAAAATGTTGAAAGCGCACCTGACAATAACTTCCAGGACTGGTTTAATTCTGGATACGAGAGTGATAAAGAAGAGAAGGATCGTATAGAAATTCATTGGGGATCTCAACCTGTATCAGATTTTGAAGCTGACACTGAAAATCAAACAGTCAAAGATTATGTTGGAGGTGTTGCCATAGAAAACCTCAGTATCGTTCTGGAGCGAGAGTACAACGAAAGAAAAGCAAAGAACTTAAAGAAAACTGAAAAGGTTAAATCTACTCCCAAAAAGTCTCCACGATCTCCAAAAAAGTCTCCAAGAACTCCCAAAACTCCAAAATCTTCAGACTCTCGTTTCCCTCCAAAATCACCGAAACATAAGAAAACACCCAAACGTAAAGATCGGGAAATGGAAAAACCTTGGAGAAATGAACCTGAAAAGGTAGAATCTCCAGAAGATGGATCGGATTCTGAAGTTTTTCCTCTCTATCCTAATGACTTCGTTGTAATGGAATATACTGTAGCTGAAGATTTATGCGGTAAAATTATTGGCAAACATGGAAAAGCAGTAAAGGACATTAATGAGAAAACTGGTGCATTTGTTTGTATTGAAGCTGAAAAAGTTGGACCCAAATGTGTTTTGAGCATTGCTGGTCTTTATTGCCAAGTTCAAGATGCTGAAAAGGCTTTAATGACAAAACACAAAAATGCTTTGAAAAGACATGTTTCACAATGGCCAGCCAACAATGAAGTTCAAAATTCTATTTTGCCATCTGATGATTATGTTAGTGTTATTGTTACTGCTGTGATTAATGCTGGGAATTTATTTGTTCAAGTTTTTAATAGTGATGTTGATAGTAACCTTATTCAACTTCAAAAAGATTTGGATATTGCTTACAACCAACCACCACAAAGGCTCATGTACCATGAATCACGAAAACCAACTATTGGTGAAATTTGTATCTCGTTTATTGATAATATGTGGTGTCGAGTGAGAGTTGTGGAACATTCAAGTGAGTCACAAGTTGTTGTTGTGTTTGTCGATTATGGTGGCAGCGTTGTTATTGATTGGCATCTCCTCTATAAAATCAGGTACTCGTTTTTCCTTTCTAATCATTTTCTACCTTAAGGGAAGAAATATTTGCGGAATTTAATTTCGCGAATCAGATTTTCAAAATGGCAAATTTTGCGGAATTTAATTTCGCGAATGAGCCGATTTCAAAAGTTTCACGGAATTTTGATTGTTTGACAGTCATCATTTCAAACCTAATTATTTTTTTCTTTATACAGGGATCCTTTCCTTGAGCTTCCTGCACAAGCAATCCAATGTTACATCACTGATTCTTACCCATTGCCAAGTAAGTAGATAAACTTTCAATCGAGAACCAAAGTTATAGTTTGCTTTTAATAAAAATGGAATTTAAGCTACCTTAAGTGTATGTTTTTGCTGGCACTCAATTTTTGCTTGTACTTAATTTCGCTAGTGTTTAAACAAAATTTCAAAATTTAGTACTGTTTAAATTTTTCAAAAACACAAAATCGTGAAATTTTATAAAAAAAAATCATAATAAGCCAAAAATCACGAAATTTTGATAGTTCAAGAGAGAAGGATTTTTTTTAATTTTTTTGTTATTTTGTTACAATTTTGATACTATTTTTGCACTATAACACGTTTTGTTTCAAGCAAATTCAATCTTCTTGTTTTAAACCCTTTTTCTTCCAAAATATCTTTAGTGAATCGTGAACATTAATACACGCGAAAACTTGTAGAAAGTGTTATATGAATATGTTCAAATATTGAAAAATTTTACACTCTTACAGTGCACTTTGGGAAGCTTAGAAAAGGGCCGCACACATCGTTGGTCGTTTACCTTGACTGTGTGTAGGCCTCTGTGAAGACTCATCGCCTAATAATATTGATGGTCCATTTTCCTTTCAGATCAAGCTGATTATTCCTATTCAGCAAATTTGACATTGAATCAAATGATTGAAGGAAAAGTATTACATGCCTATGTTCATGGATCGTGCAATGACATTCCATGTGTCGAGTTGTTTTACACTAATGAAGAGACGAATGAGGTAAAAATATATACTATTCTCACCTTCTGTTAAACTAGAACCTGAAAATGTCTAAGTGGAAGTGCTGTATAGCCAACGGTGGGGGCAGTAGTTTTTAGTGATGGGTTCTTAAAGACGACTACAGTAGATTCCCGGTTATTCAAACCTGCCCCTTTTCAAATAATTTAATTATTCAAAGTGAGCTGGCGTTTCCCCTTGGATCTGATTACCCAACTCAGGCAAAACAGCGACCCATGAATTCCTTGAAACACCCTTGATTTTTTTCCTGCCCTTGAAAATTTCCTTGAAACCCTTGAAATTTCAAATTTTGTGGCCCTTTTCAGCCATTTTAACATTCAGAAATACAAAATTTTCCCCACTGTTTGGGATACAAACATCAGCGAATTAAATTAGAATACATAACCTCTAAGATTCAAGGGGTTTACCCTTGAATTATATGAGATCGGTAAGTCTGGGTGGTTGTAAAATTAAACTATCCTCTGATTTGTGTTCATTTTCAGCCAATCTGAAGAACTGAAAATCAATAATTTTCTCCGTCGAGTCCCAGCGGGCCCAACTATAGTTGGGCCTTCCTATACCACAACTATAAAGAAAGTTTCTGCTGAAGAATGTTATTGAGGTTCTGTTTGATTTATTGATTCATATGTTAAAGAAAACGGCTTAGGCAGTAGCGGCCTGGCTTAATTTTCTTGGTGGTGCAAACTATGAAATTGGCGCCCCTGGTATTTTTGTCCTTATTTGCGCCCTCCATGATTAAGTGAAAATACTAAACTGTAAGAGCAGTGACTGGTTGAAAGTAACGCCCCTAATCTTTGAAATGGAAATTTTATACCTGGTAAGTCGAGTCAGTCTATATTTTTGCTTTCTTAAACTCTTATCAGAAAAATTACCAGATAATCTTTAAACTTTTGCGCCGCTGGTCTTGCTCTACTCTCTATTAAATCAATGGCTGAAATAGGGCAACAATTCAGAAGTTGGGAGGAAGGGTTCTTTGTAATTCTGGCGCCGCAGGCAAAAAAACTTGGTGTAAGAACGGTGAAAGTTAGTCAGTATAAGACCACAAAAACCACAGCGAGAATCAACAAGTTTTGATCATTTTGGCAATCTCTCATTTTGGGGGTGAGCATTCTCTTTAACCCCTGGTGGATACACAACACTTCTCTTACTTCTGATTCAATATTGATAAAAGTTTTGAAAAAATTCAAAAGAAAGGAAGCAAGAAGGTAAAATAAAGCGCCACAGGTGAAAAAAAATAACATTGTACTCATAGTAGCGGCGCTATAAACGTGCCGAAGGGCGCCAAATTTCCCAATTAAACATCAACAAAATTTTGGCGCCCCCTTAAAAAGCTCTTTTGGCGCCCCTCTCAGATCTTTCTGGGTGGTGCACTGCACACCCTGCACCCCCTGCCAGGCCGCCACTGCTTAGGGTATTTTATGAGGATTTAACAACTTGAGAGTTGAAAATTCAACCTTCCCTTATTGTCGGCAGATTTCCTTGAAATCCTTGAAGAGGCCTCTCCAGCGGTTGACGTGATCAATGTGATCGTGATAGAAAGGAAATTTAACTCGTGATAACGTGATTTGGATTTTTTTGCGTGATTTGAAAGATGACTGGGGGGTTGAAAATTAGCAAAGATCAACTAAGAGCCCTTGAAACCCTGGAAAATTAGTCAATAAAATGGTTTTTATCAATTTTTATACAATTTGGCGTCGACCAGTTAAGCAACTTTACTTTTTCCATTTTATAGGATGTCAGTGTAAATGGAAATTTGGTGAACTGGGGATTGGTATCAGCATATGCACCAATCATAATCGACGATTCTCAAATGATCGAAGTAAATGCAGTTGTTCCCCAAGAGGTTAGTCCTGCACCAGTGACTGTTGAACAATGAGATATTTTTACAGTAGTTTTTTATCAGCGTGTATTTTCAATCGTTATGCTTTTGAAGCAGCATTCATATTTTTAAAGTAATGGATGAAGCTGACAAGATTAAATTCAGGACAAATTGGAAATTCTTCCCTGGCAAATTTTGAAGAGTAGTAGAGCCATCGTCCTTCCGAATCCCGGATTATTCTCTTTCTCCGCCTACCACGATCCCTCTATACTTGATATTCACCGCGTAATCTTATATACGGAAACACACGAAAAGACCGTGCGTTTGCCACCACTTTCATTGTTTAAATTCAAAACTAGTGGCAAACGCCCGGTGTTTTTCGGGTGTTTCCGTATAAAAAGTTACGTCTTGAATATCAAGAATATTCCTGCATAAAAACATCCAATGGCACCAAATTTAATTGTTTCAGATGGGCTGATTAAGTCAGCCTCTGATGATGTCTTTGTATATAGTTTGTATATTTTATTTTACACTGGAGTTAATTAAAACAAAATTTTAATCAACGTGTTTCTTACGCCATTTTGTAGACTCCCGGTGTTTTTTTTTTGTAAATAGGATTTAAGTACTATTACACTGCGATGGGTTGATTTTTTTAAGATTTATCCTTTTTTAGTATATGATCAGCTTTAATTTATGATATTTTTTAAATATTCAATTCTTTTCTTGTTTATGATTACGATTCAATGCTAAACTTTTCAAAATTTTGTGATTGTAATTAATTGCAGAGAACTTTGCATCGCGGGCTAGTTATTGACCAAATGAAAACCAGCTAATATGTCAAATATAGTGTCTCTTCACCTGTCTGAATTTTTAAGCTTACAGTTTGTGACCTTTGCACAAGATTTCTATGAAATATAACCTTTCTGATGTGAGAAAACTTGATTACCTAACTCTAACTCATGGCTCAGAAAAAGTCATAGATGGTTAGTTTTTTTCATCATACACGTTTTTATATAAAACATAAGGCTTCGATGGCCAAAAATTAAGAACAAGTTTAGAACATTTTTAAAGGCTTTGCGGACTCTAAAACATTTCCAATTATTTCTTAAGAAAATGGACAGAAATACTCATAAAATGGGGAAAATTAGAATAAGGCTTAAAACTCATAAAGTCAAGAATATCCGAAGGCTTCAAAAACTTTAGATGTTCTTATAAAAAAGGTGTAGGTTAAGGCATTTCATTGTAAATAGTTTGTATATGAGAACCATGTTTAGTTAAGTATTAATATTATAAAATTTAGGATTCAACTATATTCTTAATCATTATAAATCATTTTTTGACTGTTTTATTGAAATTTTTTAATATAGATTTATAACTTCTAGATTTCAAACATTACAACGGCGCCCTTCTTTCATCCGATCTGATACGCAAAATGCAGTTCTTTAATTTGTTTTAATCCGTTTGCTTTGAAATAACTACTAGTAATTGTTTAAAAGATTCAGTTAATGTTTTCAGAATTTGGATCCGAAAGTTGATCTGCCATAAATCTCTAATTTCTATTGAAAATTTTCTTCCATTTAACTTTGTTACCAAGATTTTCGTGTTTTGATATTTGTAATATGTAATTCTATATATTTCAATATGAAGTCTTGCACTTAGAAGTTCTGTAATTTCACTTAAAGGTTTTAATTTTAAATAAGAGCAGATAAGAGTGATATCGTCTGCTTACTCATCAATTTTAATTCACAAGCTTTTTCACATTGGATCGACACGTTTGTGGAGCGATGAACATTTTTTGTTTTATCAGCATAATATAACAATAGGCAGACACTGTCCTGATACACGCTTTTTTATAAGAATAGTGCAAATCCATTTCATCATGGATATTCTTAGTTTTTTTGAGAAAATCGTCCTAAAATATTTTTACAGCACATTCTTAGGTTAGGATTCATACTTTAACCGGATTAATTTTCGCGAGATTAAATTTCGCGGCTTCGCGAATTTTCGCCATTTTCGCGAAAATAAAACTCGCGAAATCGTTTGGGATAGCTCGTTCGCGAAATTAAATCCGCGCGAACTTTTTCAAAGGGGTCATTCGCGAAAATAAATCCACCTGGGTTTTTTTTTTAATTTTGCTTTTCTTAGTTCACTTTTTTTTCCTTTTATGACACAATGATATGAATAATACATCTTTAAAATTGACAATATCTAATCTTTTGTGACTACATCACTTTCCTCATTTTCCACATTTTGGGACTTTTTCTCTTGAGAAGATAACGGCGAAGATGACGACGAGGATGCGTGGGTTTTGCCAGAGAAGCAACGCTCTGCATTTGACATTTTTGAAAATTTTGATGATGGGAAAGAATTGTAATTTTTGTACCATAGTTGTTTTTAGCAAAATTGTCAAGTTTCAAGAAAATCGTAAAGATGACCGAAGTAATTTATTTTTTAATTTCTTCCCTTCGCAAAATTAAATCCACGCGAAATTTTTGAAAAGGCTCATTCGCGAAATTAAATCCACGCGAAATTTTTCAAAGGGCTCATTCGCGAAAATAAATCCAAAAAATTTCGCGAATTTTTGAGCTCGCGAAATTTAATCTCGCGAAAATTAATCCGGTTAAAGTATTAGATTTAACATTAAGTACATATACACGGTTCTTTCTATAAGGAACCTTAACTTAGCTCCGAGCCTGGAGTTCCTTATTTTTCGAGAGAATTTCAGCCTCAAAGTTCCTTATCCAGTTTCCTTATTTACTAAGCTACTAACATTGGATTTGCTAAGTACTTATGTGACTTATGAATAAGCATAACAATGGACTAAAATGCAAAAAGAGACGTTTATTTAACGTTGTTTCGTTAACATTTTGTTATCTTTGTGTTTAGCTTAGGCTTTGTAAATGTGTGCAAATTCAAGTTTAACTCTCTGTGACTTGACTTGTTTTGTTATTCTCAGCCTGAACAATTCCTAGTTTTTCGGACCATTTTGAGCCTCAAGTTCCTTATAAACGTGTTCCTTACAAAAAAACGTGTACGCCTCGAGGATTTCTAATATGCGAGTTACAAGTTACTAATACACGTATTTCCTATTAGCGGATTCATGTAAAAAAGTCACGAAAAACGTCGAGAAAGTCTCTGATTGGCTGAAATATTGCATATACAAGCATATTTTTCAAAATGTCCAGAGTATGAGGTAATCTTTGCATGCCTCCGCCAATCAAAAGTTTGTTTACTCGACGTTTTTTCGTGACTTTTGCATGAATCTGCTAATAGGAAATAGGTGTATTGCATTTAGAACCACGAGTTGCGGGTTATATTTTAGGAAAATAAAATCGCAAGTTGCGAGTTACGAGTTGCATTTTAACAAAATAAAATCGCGAGTTACGAGTTGTATTTTAACAAAATAAAATTGCGAGTTGCGAGTTACGAGTTGTATTTTAACACACAAAATTCTAGGGAATGGTTAGGGAAAAATCAAATTTTCAAATCTGGAAAAATACATTTCCTATTCAGGGAATCAGTAATCAAAAAAATTTTCTTCAATTTTCTGATCAATTAATCAATAATTAAATACTAAAATAAAGGTGATTGTATCCATAGTAACCTTAACTAAAGTGTCAAATTTCTCTACATTTTTAATTAGTTAACCATGGTTTATCAATCAAATTGTTTTTAATTTTGAGTCAAGGAGGTAAAATTGATCAATTGATAATTTTTGAGAAAAGTTAAACGATAAACGGACAAAAAGGTGATAGAAAATAAGTTCTGTACATGTCTTCGAAAATGTATCAGACCAATTTTCTAATACCTTGGTTGTTATTGTTTCACCGTCAATCTTTCACTTTTGCTGCTCATTACTTGAGCATTCAAAAACAAAATGGTTTTGTACTTCCATCCGGAGATTTGCAAAGCATTAATGTTCGATCTCGGATAGAATGCATTTTGAAGTGTCGCACAAAATTGAAAAAGAAGAATGGATTCTACACTGAAGATAATTCATGTTTTTGTTCAAATGGGAATTTTGAGGCATCTAATGATGGTAATCAGACTGGTACAGCTTATTACGAGGTAATCCTTTTTTATCGGATAAAGTATACATCTACCTAGGTAATTAGACCGGCAAATTGTATTTTTTCCCTACCTTGTGAATAGGAAGAAAATCCAGGATTACCACTAAGACTGTTAGCGGGATTCGCCAAGGCGTATGTTTGTAACGATCTTTTTCGAATACGTTCAAACTAGAAATTGAAAATACAATCTAGTTTAAAAATTGAAATTTGAAATCTATAAAATTTGATGAAAATTTTGACTAAATTGAATTGAAGTGGCACACTGAAATGACGCTTGAAAAATGCTGAAAATCGTTAGAAATGGGGACTGAAAATGTGCATACATTTGGTCTGTAAGACTATATTGAGAACTATGAATCTAAGAAAAGCCTGGAATGTATGCACAGAGGAACACCAGAAGTAGAAAAAATATGAAAATTTGATTTGAAAAAATATAATATAAAAATTTCTCACCAGATTGCTCAAGTGAAAGTCCCTGCTTGAGCAGAAGAATAGAATAGTGAAAATATCCAAAATGTGGTTGCTTGAGTGATGAAGTAAAAAATCGTGTCAAAAATTGACTCTTGCAAAATTTCACTCACCCTTCTCATAGAAGGTTTTTCATTGAATCATGAAAACAAAGTTGAAAACGCGAGTGGAAATGAGCTAGGAGAATTCCCTATGGATCGTAAAAATGAATAATGAAAAATAATTAATCTAAAAAGATGAGTCAAGTGACGGCTCATTATGACGTCATTAATGACTAATTTCAATGACTTTTGAAGTCATTAATGTTCACTTTACACTGCCCCCAGGCAGATTCAAAAGTCAGGTGAATTACTTGGAATTTTTGTACATATCGTTCAATTCATCCATTAAATCAATTTCATCCACTTGGTGTATGACAATCAACTCACGAACTGCACGCATGGTTTCTCGAAAGGTTTTCTCGTATTGATTTTTGTAGACTACCTTCACCTTTCGAATCTTTAAGTCACGACCAGGGAACAATTCTTTGACCATTCCGTAGTGGTATGTGGATGATAAAACCGATTCTTTTTGTAGAAACAATACAATGTCACCAACCATCATATCTCTGTCTTGAACGAACCACTTTGGCTGATGAACGATTTTGGGGACGTGATTGATTAACCATTGGTCAAACCAAGCATCATAGATTTGTTGATTGGTTTCCATAATCTTTGAGAAGCGTTTTTCTATCGTGAAGGGACCAGCGGGACTGCAGTCGTTATTTCTGCCAAGTTTTAAGCGATTGGGTGTTATTAAGTCCATTGTTTCAAAGTCTGCAACTACTCCATGAAGTGCTAGTGGTAGGTCATTGACTGAATTGGCAATCTCGGACGATATTGTTTCCCATTGAATAACTGATAATTTCTGGTTTGATAGGGATTTATTGATTGATGCTTTCACTTCACGGATTTTTCTCTCCACCTTTCCATTGAAGTTGTGTCCACCTACAGGGCAGACTTCAAAATTTACATTGACATCGATGTGTAGACGTGACTGGAGATCCCTGAAATTGATCTTGGTGTCAGCACATCCTTTGATTATTTGGCTACCTTGATCCACGTACATATTCTTTGGATAACCATTATCACACGAAAAACGTGTAAATGACATGAGAAAGGCTGGCGTACTGTAATCATCCATGATTTTGATGGAAATTGTAGATGTTGTTGAACAGCAGAAGATGGTTAGCCAGATCTTGATCGATTTACGTTTGTTGTGGGTATCGAATGCCAGAAACGGACCAGCTAAGTCGCATTGTGTATTGTAGAAAGCTGGAGCGATAGTCAAGCAGCAGTTTGGTGTCTTTCCCATGGCAACCTTGACACGTTGCTTTTCCAGATAACGACATAATTTGCATGAGGCTTTGATCCTTTTGGCAACGTCACGACCTTCCAGAATATGGGCAACTTTGGAAGCATAACGAAGATTGCATTCAATGCCAGAATGTCTTGCTGTCTTGTCATGCCAATGGATTTCATGTAAGATCGCATAGGCCAGTGGGGAATTTTTGTCCACGATTGGTACACAGAAACTTGTTGTTTGTAAATCCTTCATCACACGAGTCATAGGGGTTGTGATATTGATTTCATCATCCGGTAGGATTCTTCCTGTGTATTTCAGTATTCCATCTTGTTCTGTGGATAAATGCTTGTACTTCTGTGGATTGACGAATTTTTTGACTTCATTTGTTGCTTTTCGCCAGTAATAAGATTCAGCCTGTTGAAGCTCTTCTTCTGTGAGACGAGTATCTTCAGGGTCACGTGGTGTTGTTTTACTTTTACTTCCTTCTTTTTCTTTCCTTTTGAGCACTGAATGTTTAAGGCTCTTCACATATTTGATCACATAAGCAAAGATTCTCACGACGCTGCGAAAGCGGAACTTGTTGGGATCCAGTAAGTAGGTTGAGAATTTGTATCTCTCTTTAACTTCAATAGGTAAAGATCGATTTTGATATGAGAGGTAGACTTCTTGATGATTTGATTCATAGGTTGTCTCCTTCTTCATGTGGTTTAAATCAACTGAGTCGAGGATGATTTGACTAACGGTTTTTGTTGGGAATTCATCAGTGTTTAATGACATCCACTCTTGACCGTTGATCCATTCAGAACCACTGTCGATGTCTTCAAGTTGTGCACCTTTCCTTGTTGCGACATCAGCCAGCATGCATTTGGTATTTATGTAGCGCCATTCTTCAGGTGAGGTGAAACGTTTGATTTCTGAGATTCGATTTCGAACGAATGGCTTGAGTATCAGTTCATCGTTGCTTATCCAATGTAGGACAATGGTGCTGTCAGTGAGTTTGACGGAGCTTTCATGTTTTGACTTGAGTGCACGCTTGACAACAGTACCAGTGTGGGCATTTAGAACAGCTGCAGCAAGTTCGGCACGAGGTTGAGTTGTTGGTGATATGACTTTTGATCTTGAGAAAATTAGTTGAGATGAATACGTTCCATTGGTGCGTTGGATTCTTGCATATATGGCGATGGCTGCCATTTGTTTGCTTGCGTCTCCAAAATCGACTGTGGTGATGTTTAGATTGGCTGCATCTAGTGGAACAATAGTCCTTGAGTACTTGATATTTTTGATCTCCTGCATCATCTGGAAATTATCTTCCCAGATTACACGTAAGTTGTCAGGTATAACATCGTCCCAGCCCAAACCACGCTCAATGAGATTGTGAAGATCCAACTTGAATGATGCGGTTACTGGTGTGATTTTTCCTGTGATGTCGAATAACTCGCTGACCTTTGAAACACAGTGACGTCTTGTTAGCCTCTCAGGTACGACACCAACTTGAACGGTTGGTTTTTTGCCTCGTTGTTTTTTCGCAAAGTTCAGCTCGGACACGTCGATAGAGATTTCATCTGACTTTGGATACCAGATAAGTCCTCCAACACCAATTGATGTTCCATCCTTGGTCAATGATTCTGGAGGATCCGATCCACTGAAGGTAAATCCTTTAAGACCAAAACCACCTCTGCCCAAAGAAATCTCCATTTCGTCTGCGGTAGTCATTGCAGATGTTAAGTCCTCTCCTCCAGAGATGCAATCATCAACATACAAGTCATCATTCACGATTTCATCGACACGTGGAAATTCTTTCTTGGAAAGTGCTGATGTCTGACGGATACCTCTTTCTGATTGATTTCCACTAGACTTGACGCCATAGATTAAAGTCTTGATTACTTTCTCCTCGGGCTGTTGATTAACGTCAAGTGTGTCATGCCAGAGATAGCGCTGGAAACACCAATGGTCTTCATGAAGTTTAATGGAGTTATACATTTTTGTGACGTCAGTGTGAAAGGCTATCCGGTGACTATACCATCGAATGAGAATTTCGACCAATCTGTTCATTCCATTGGTTCCCTTTGCAAGAATGGAGTTGAGGCTGTGACCAGAACTGGTGGGCTGTGAAGCGTCAAAAACGACTCTGCAAGGTGTCGTAATGGAGCTGGCTTTCCAAACTGCTCTCCAAGGGATGTAGTTTTTGATGATATTTGAAGATAGTTTGGTTTGCTGTGATTGTGTTAGGTTCTTGACGAAGTCAACGTGACCCAGTCTTTGAAGTTTTCTCTCTGATTCTATCACATCTTGTTTGTCACTGGGGTGCTTGTTGAGCTTTGAAACCTGTTGTTGATAGACCTTCATTGCTTTTGATCGATTTGGTGCTAGTCGGGTGACTGGATCATGGGTAAATGGTAATGTTGCCACGGTAATCTTGTCTTCAGGTGATACGGCAACAGACTTGTTAATCAGTTCTTGTTCAATTTCTTCTCGTATGCTTGTAGCCTCGATTGAGCCGTTTGATTTGCAGTCATCACATGAGCGACACTTTGAACACCGATACGATATTTCAGAGCCTGCATTTTCTGCTACATCAAATGAACTTTCTTGTTGAGAAGCGAAAGATGAAACCCTGAGTGTATTCTTGGTGCAGAGCAGTGGAACATCAGGGTTGACTCTGTATCCAGCATTGTAGATTTTGAGTTGGTTGGTGTAGAAATCGTTCTTGCCTTTATTGTGTTGTTGATGTATCATTGTGAATAGCTGATGTGGTCCACCAATTACTCCTCGACTGCCATCAGGATTTTTGAAGATTGATTCATAAATGGTCAGACCAGAGGGTAATTGAAATACAAATCTGGGGTGGTAACGCAAGTACCTTATGCCAACCATAAAGTCAACATCTCCTCCGACTGTTGGTGGAAGTTGTGGAAGTTTTGACGGGTCTCCTCCGATCTTTTTGTATGCTTGATCGATATCGTGTTTGACTTGCCCATTGAGATGATATGTCGGAAACGTGGCTGTGATCTTTTCCAGTGAGATTCCGGTGAATGTTGCAAGTGAACCATCCCAAGTTGGAAATTTGATCGAGTAGATATTGGTTGTTATTGACTTGGAAGAATCACCAACTCCTCCAAGGTTGATGGGCAGCTTGCATTGGTGTTCAGCATCAGTTCCAAGTTGCTTGACAGCTTGATTGCGGACGATGAAATCATCACATCCTGAGTCATAAAATATCATATATGACTTGTTGTTGATAAGGATCTTTTGTAATGTGAAGATCCCCGAATGTTCAGTAGCATCCTTCAATACTTCTGATTTGTACGACTGGATGGAATGGTGATTGGAAATGCTCTTTGAGAAGTCTGGTACATTGGTCCTTTTGGAGATGCATCGTGATTTGAACTTGTCGAGCATTTCGATGTTCTTTGGTTCAGTCTTGTGTTGTTCACAAACGAGGACGTGCTTTTTGACAGGGAACGTCTCATTATCATGACTTTGGTCTGGGCAAATGAAGTCTTTTTGGCATCTTCCTTCGCGATGTTTTCCCGTGTTGACATCTGCACCTGGAAATAGGCACTGGTGACAAAGGTTGAGTCTCCTGAGGGTTGCGAATCGTTTGGCAGGTGTCATCTCAACAAAGTCTTTACACACGAAGTATTGGATGAGCTTGGAATTGTGAGGACCAAGGGTTGGTGTATGATCCGTTGCATTGCAGATGAAACATTTGTGCTGATCTGTGAAGGCTGATGAGTGATGTCCAGATTTTCTGGGACGGAATGGTTGAGATGGAGGAGTTGTTGATTGATGTTGATCATAATGGACAAGCTGCTTTTGTTGCTGTATTTTGACTTCACGCTCGAGGAATTCAATTAAGTTTTTCCATAGCCTTTCATCATCTGGGTCTTCATCGATAACGATTTCAAGGAATTTGGTTGCTCTTGACTCTCCTATGACTTTGTAGATGTCTCTGATGCCATTGCTGTTGTAAAGATTTGATTCGATGTTGTGAGATTTGCACAGTGTTAGCAAATCCTTCATTATGGCAACAACTTTAGACAGTGATTCTGATATCTTTGAGGGGTGCTTGTGCTTCCAAACATATTCGAGTGATGATATCTCAGCAAGCTTGTGGCTCAGCAAAATTTTGGTGTTACCGAAAGAAGCTTTGAGTCGTTTCCAGATCTCATCAATGTTTTGCTCGGTCTTGACCATCGACAGTGCTGGCTCTTCGAGATAATTATTCCTCAGCAAATCAGGTAGGAAGCATGTGGGTGTGCCTTTAGCGTGTAGTTTTTCGAAGTCACTTTGGAAGGTGTAGATGTCTGTTTTGGAGTTGAAACCACCGAATTTCGATATTTTGATGTTCAGTAGAGAATCTTTAAAGTTAGCATGTTTATCGAGTTCACGTTTTGTAAGCTCGTCATTGATGGTTGCATTGTGTTTGCGAAGATTGTTGTTGCATCGTTCATAACGTTCTTGAATCAATTGGACTTCGGCGTCCTTGGGTGTGCCAGCTGTCTCTCTTATGAGCATTTTGATGTCGGTAGATAGTTTTTCCATTGACTTGGTGATATTGCATGAGTCTTTGTGGGCATTCTTGATTTCTGATCCAGTGGCTCCAGTCAGATCAGCTTCAAGTTTTGATTCAACAAGTTTTAGTGTTGATTTAATGTTTCTGATCATGAATTCATTGCATTTAAGGTTTGCAAATTCAGTTGACGATGACAGCTTGCTTTTCAACTCTTTCTTCTTATTTCTAGCAGAGTTGACATAATGTTTAATGTCATTTATTGTTGCATAATAAGAGTCATTGAATACATCCTCCATGTTGTCTTTTGGGAATTGGATGAACAGATGGCGGTAAGTTGTTCTTAAGGTTTCAATTTTTGAAATTAATTCATCAATCTCAGGTATTGACAATGTCTCATCGATTTCATTTTCATCGATATAGTCTTTTATATCCTCATGGACTACTTTGAAGGAGTCGTGTAAAGTTTTTAATGAGGGCTCTTGATTGGCTTCGCCTTTGGGAATTTTTGATCCATCGTTGCCATACATTTTGTAATCAAATCTGATTTTTGTTCTTAATTGCATAAATTTGTAATGAATGTTTGTTTATTGGTATTGTAATTGAACGATGATGCGACGGGTAGGTGACTTGATGACTCGACGATTTGATAGTTTGACAATTCGTCGACTTTCTGGGTTGACCCGGTGGATCGTCGATTTGAGGGAGCAACGATGAGATAGAACTACTTTACGTTTCGATGAAGATTGATGGGTTGACGACGATTGACGGCTTGACGACGATCGACGATTCGATGAAGATTGATGGGTTGACGACGATTGACGGCTTGACGACGATCGATGATTCGATGAAGATTGACGGCTCGACGACGATTGACGGTTCGACGACGACGGATGGTTTGACGGAGATTGATGATTTGACGACGATTGACGGTTCGACGACGATTGGTGGTTTGACGAAGATTGACGGTTCGACGACGATTGACGATTTGACGACGTGTGATTGTTCAATGATGTCGACGATTGGCAGTTTGATGATGATCGGTGTCTTGACGATGATTGACGATTCGATGACAACGTTTTGACGTTCGACGACAATTGACGGTTTGACGACGACGTTTTGACGTTCGACGATGATTGACGGTTTGACGACGACGTTTTGTCGTTCGACGACGATTGACGGTTTGACGACGACGTTTTGACGTTCGACGACGATTGACGGTTTGACGACGACGTTTTGACGTTCGACGATGATTGACGGTTTGACGACGACGTTTTGTCGTTCGACGACGATTGACGGTTTGACGACGACGTTTTGACGTTTGACGACGATTGACGGTTTGACGACGACGTTTTGACGTTCGACGACGATCGACAGTTTGACGACGACGTTTTGACGTTCGACGACGATTGATGGTTTGACAATGAATGATTTCTCATGAGATTTGTTGGATATCGGACGACTTGACTTCTGTTTGAATGTTAGCGGGATTCGCCAAGGCGTATGTTTGTAACGATCTTTTTCGAATACGTTCAAACTAGAAATTGAAAATACAATCTAGTTTAAAAATTGAAATTTGAAATCTATAAAATTTGATGAAAATTTTGACTAAATTGAATTGAAGTGGCACACTGAAATGACGCTTGAAAAATGCTGAAAATCGTTAGAAATGGGGACTGAAAATGTGCATACATTTGGTCTGTAAGACTATATTGAGAACTATGAATCTAAGAAAAGCCTGGAATGTATGCACAGAGGAACACCAGAAGTAGAAAAAATATGAAAATTTGATTTGAAAAAATATAATATAAAAATTTCTCACCAGATTGCTCAAGTGAAAGTCCCTGCTTGAGCAGAAGAATAGAATAGTGAAAATATCCAAAATGTGGTTGCTTGAGTGATGAAGTAAAAAATCGTGTCAAAAATTGACTCTTGCAAAATTTCACTCACCCTTCTCATAGAAGGTTTTTCATTGAATCATGAAAACAAAATTGAAAACGCGAGTGGAAATGAGCTAGGAGAATTCCCTATGGATCGTAAAAATGAATAATGAAAAATAATTAATCTAAAAAGATGAGTCAAGTGACGGCTCATTATGACGTCATTAATGACTAATTTCAATGACTTTTGAAGTCATTAATGTTCACTTTACAAAGACTAGCTGAAAATTTTCGTAAAACCTCTAATTAACGGACACTCTAAAAGGCGGACACCTCTGATTAGCGGACAATTTCATTTTCCCCGGCCGTTTCCTAGTCAAATCCTCATAAAAAAGTTTCTAAAAGGCGGACCCTCTGATTAGCGGACAAATTTTTTCGCACGAAATTGCCAAAACCCCTATTTTAGCTCTCCAATTTAGCGGACATTGAATATCAAACGGATCACAGTCGTCCACAAAAAAAGTTTTTTAGATATTTTTATTTTAAGTCTTATTATTCAAATTATTTCTACAAATTTCCATTTTTCCATTGACCCATTCAACGAATTGTGTTTTCGATTTTGGTGTTAATTATATTTCTAGATTTTTCTTTTATTTGTTAAAAACTAAATTGTTGGGTTTTAATAACGCTTTCTCTTGTTCTTCTATGGCCTAGTGTTTGCAGATAAGTACTTCAGACCACAATTTTGTATTTTCGACACCCTGGGATGGCCTAATTTCAAAATTGGAGTTCCGAGATCAAAAGTTTCTAAAAGGCGGACACTTCTAATTAGCGGACACTAACCCCTTTCCCCGATAAGAATAATATGTCAATATTGTGTTTTAGTTTAGTATTATTTATTGACCCTGACTGAAAATAAATAGAATAGGATAGAAAATTAGACAAAATACTTCATGACCATTACCATATATAATAAATTTTATATATATTGATAAATTATAAATGACATATGTACCAAATGTAATGGAAAAAATAGGAATAAACGAATAAATATGTATATGGGAGTATAAAAAAATAAAAAAATCATGAAATTATTGTGTGTAACGCGATTTAAATTGATTAAACACGATCAATTAAAGTCATTATCAGATGCCGTGATCGATATAGCATCGTCGCTATTGATAACTTCAACGTTAGGCGGAATCACAATAGTACGCTTTGGTTCCTCTACATTCTTAAGTACGACTCGTCTCACATCATTTGAATGTGTCTTTGCTTTCCTTGTTTGTCGGGCAAGGTGTCTGTAAAATTTTATTTGCTTCTTTGTTCGGGTTTTCTTGCCCATGTTCTAGGAAAAGAAAGGAAAAATTTATTGTATGGATGAGGTGCAGACAGGAACAATGAGAACTGCTGAGACCAATGATAGATATTGGTAGTCCTTATGGAAGATCAGCAGATCTCGATGTATCGCTGTCTGGTTTTTCTAATCCTTTTTGATCTTTTTGGTTGTATTTCTTCCCTTGCCTCCTCCTGCGGGAGGATGGGAACATTATTTGGAAGGTCGACCGGAATGTCAAACTGTTGCTGTGGGAGTATCTCTGTATCTTCACTGTCTTCTTCAATGAGATTTCTAGCAAGTTCCTCAGCGTTGTGGGTAATTGATGGTAGTTCGTCTTGTTGCTTTCTTTCGGATATTGTAGGCTCGTAGTGATTACACTTTTTGACATCATCGAGATGCCGCAACAGAACTCGGTTGGAATCTAATTCACTTAACAGAACGTTTTTCTTTTCTTTATTCAATTCACAAACCAGGAATGGAGATGGTAGAAAAATCGGGTCAAACTTCGACCTCCTCGTCCAGTCTCTCACAAGAACTAGGTCTCCGGGGGTGATGTTTGACTCAATTCTGTATTTGGATGTATTGGTAGCATCCTGTCGAATTTGTTTTTTTCTTTTATCCATCCCCCTCGCCTCAATTATCTCTTCTATACTTGATGGTTTCCGAGGAAACTTATCCTTTAAACCATCTCTAAAAAGTATGTTGGCAGGTGGTAACCCTGTTGCTGGGTGTGGGGTCTGACGGTAGGTCTTCATTGCTTCCCTTAGAGCCTCAGCCTCATTTTTGGTCGTGCGGTTATTAATTTTCATGGTTTTCCCAATCGTTTTCATGAACGTCTCCGCTGGATTTTGACTTGGGAAATGGGGTGAAGAGAATCTTGTGTTTGTCCCATGACTATCAGTGAAGGCCTTCATTTTTTTGCTGTTGAAGGGAGGCCCATTGTCCGAGATTTGGGTTTCTGGGTAGCCATACTCGTCGTATATTTCTCCTAGCGCTGGAATAACCTTATCAGCTTTTGTGGACGAAACTAGTTTGGCAGCAGGGTATCTAGACCCTATATCCTGTACAATCACTACATGCTTTGATGATGGCATTGGGCCGAACAGGTCCACAGCTACAGTCTCCCAGCATCGCTCAGGCACTTTATGGCCAGTTATAGGCTCTTTTGTTTTCTTGTCGACAAATATGGCACATTCATTGCATTCGGAGACGAAACTTTTAACTTTGTTGAACATATCATGAAAGAAAAAGTGAAATCTAAGTCTTCGTTCAATTCCGCTTCGACCGGGATGCGAACCTCTATGTGCAAGACTAATGGCCAGATCGTGCAACGATTTTGGCAGAACGATTCGATCTTCTTTGAAGATGATGCCATTTGCAACGATGGTCAGTTCTTCGAGTATGGAGTTGAATCTCTTAACCTCCCTTGAAACCCCGTCTGGAATTTTGGAATATCCCTTCCTGAGATATTCTTGTATTTTACTCAGAGTCTCGTCTTTGCTTGTTTCCTTTGCAATTTTTGCTAAGGTGATTTGGTCAGTTATTGGCGTTGTGTGAAGCGCATAGAGGAGGTTGTTTAGTTCGTTGCATTCCCTCCTTTGTTCAGTAGGTAAACTGGATAATTCTCTTGCGTGTCTACTCATGTAGTCCACCTGATTAAGCGAGCCTTTTTGGTATTCGACGATGAAAGGGATGTCTTGGTGGTTCAGTTTTATTCTTCTGGTCCTAATTGAGCCATTGCGACGGCCATTGAATATGTGCACCAAAGGTTATGGTCTGTGACCACCTTGATGAGAGTGGGCGAGCCCACAACATATTCTCTGAAGCGCCTTAGCCCAAAATCGAGGCTGGCAGCCTCCAAATCGAGCTGTGGACAGTGCTTCTCTGAGACACTGGTAGTTCTTGATGCCAGAGCAACTGGCCTGGCTTCATTTAATGAAGGACCTTGCGCCAATATGGCACCCAGTCCTGTCCTGTGCCCATCAACTATGATGTACGTTCTAGTCCCTGGATTGAAATAGCGCAGCAAGACGTCTTCGCGAAATGATTCTATTAGTGCATAAAGGCATCATTATGTTTCTTCTCCATTTAAACCGCACCCCTTTCTTTGTTAGTTCCCTTAAGATTGAAGCCTTCTGAGCAAATCCCTCGATGAAGTCAGCATTGCTTTGCATCATGCAAATGAAGCTGACTAACTCCTCTTTGTTTGCAGGAATGGTCAAGTGATTGAGTGCTTCAACTTTCTCGGGATCAGGGCGTATGCCATCGGCGGATATTATCATAACCCCAAAATTTTATTTGTTTGGCTCCAAATTTACATTTCTCTTTATTTAATGTTAGGCCTTTGTCTTGTAGAATGGAGAGTGCCTTTTCAACTATTTTCACATGTGATGTTTCTTCATCAGTGGCAACAATTATGTCGTCATGGATCACGTGTACCTCAGGAAGATTAGCAAACAAGGGCTGAAGGGCTGCATTTAGTTCACCTTGGGAGGGCTTTAAACCCATGACCAGCCTTTTGTATCGATACAGCTTACCATTCATGTGGAAAACTGTTAAATTTCGGGCTTCTTCTGCTATTTCAAGCTGCCAGAATGCTGATTTTAAGTCAAGCTTGGAAAATACTTTTTTTCCTGATAGTTGTGCTTTTATATCCTCTGATCTTGGGATCGGGTAGTTTGATGATAGCAAGGCTTTATTCACATTTTTCGCATCAAGTGTGATCCGAATATTTCCATCATCTTTTGGAGCTATGACCATATTAGAAATCCATGGGGTCTGTTGACCAACTGGAAGCTCCTCAATCACATCCTGCTTTATCATGTCGGTGACGGCTTCTTCTATGCGACTCTTCAAGTGGTAAGGGATACGCCTTGGAGGCTCTGCCACTGGTTTAACAGAATCATTATGTTGGAGCTTTACAGTATAATTCCTTAACTTACCAATTCCTTTGAACATAGTATAAGAAAGCCGCGGCTGGAATATGTACCGCATTGTCTTCTCAGTTAATTGCTGTTCCATCTCTTTCTCCGAGCTTTATAAGAACATCAAGATTGTCAGTCTATTATTGGTAGATAGTTTTTGAAATTTTTCTCTTATTTTCCTTCACAAGAAGATTTTTTATTTCTAGATATCTTTGAATCTGTACACAATGAAACACTTTAACTGATTTTGGACATATTTTAGGGGTATTTTGTGGAAACGATAGTTTTTCGCCAAAATTAAAATTATAAGAACTATATTCAAGATAACAAATTTCCTGTCAGTTTGAATGATAAATTTTGAAGGTGCTGGCTTGAAATTTTCACAGAATTATCTTGATGTACTATTTCATTGATTTCTAGAAAGATTTCACTGAAATATTGTGAAGGCATTTCGAGGCACCTTATTAATTTTTTAGTTCTTTCAGCCCAGCCATTTTGTGCTTGTTTAAATTTCTTATTGTTGATCTTTCCTGCACAATGATATTATAATGCAAGTGTATTATCAAGGGCATATCATTAATGTCTAAAACGCACTGCGAAGTAAGTATTAACTACAAACTAATAAAGTTTACCATTAAAGATGCTACAGTACTTATTTCTTGATCAACAAATAATCATCAAATACGACAGAGATAGAACAGTAGAAATTCAAATGTTATCATTCCAGCCGCGGCTTTCTTATACTATGCTTTGAACAATGGTGTTTTGGAAGCAATGATTTCTTGAAGATGTTCTTTCAGTGTACTATCTTTGAGCTCAATCATCCTGACTGGCATTAGCACCTCTGGAGTGCGATTGAATTTGACAATGTTCAATTGGCTTGCTTTGGTACCAGAAAGGACTGACTCGCATGGCTCCTTTATAACGTACCATTGAACTGGGACAGTTCTATCGCCAAATGATACACTGCACATGCTTACTCCGATGGCTGGAATGGATTGACTTTTATACGGCTTAATCTTCAAATTTGTATCACACATCCTCTCTGCAATGTTCCATTTCTTGGCTGTATATGTATGTAATAGTTTATTTCAAGTTGACGAACAGGTAGCAACAAAGGCTAATAAAAGTCAACGCTACTTTACAATTTGTAAGGTGATTACAAAAAGCCGACACCGTCAATATAGGTTCGGCAGTTTCTACACGGGCATGATGTAGGCCTCCATTGCTTAATCTTTTCCTTAAAAATACTAAGATCAACTATATCTCTATACTCATCCGGAATTAATTCCCAAACTTTTGGCCCTAAAAATGAAAGTGACTCTGAACCGTGAAAAACAGAGTTTATTTCTCTTGATCTGAAGTAAGGCGTTTTGCGATTTACTTTGATATTTTCATCATGTTTGAAAATTTCTTTAGTTAGATCTGATATGTTATTTTTACATTTGAAAAGTATCTAGGCTGCACACCGATATTCCTGCGCCAGTGTCTGCTAGTACCATGTCCAGATGATTGTTGATTAGTACCTCTGTTCTAAAGTCCTCGTTGTTTCCTTTTGGATGGGTGATCTTAAAGAGATTGACATTGTATACTGATGTGTTTTCATCCTCTGTTGGTTCTGATTCCTGCATTTCGTTCACCGTATTTTTCTCATTGTGCTTGCTTCTGCAGACCTTTGAATAATGGCCCATTTTATCACATTTGCTACAAATAGATGTCTTTGCAGGACATGCTCTTGCATGTGTGATGATATCTTGTCTCTTCCCGGTTATTCCACAGAAGAAACATGCTGTTGGTTTGTTTTTGTTTGGGGCCTGTGATGGTGTCTTCGGATTATGCGGGTTTTTTCTGGAGTATTTCCCATATAGCCTATTGATGCTTCCTTCGCCTGCAATTTCCGATGCTCCGTGGACTGCGCTTTCGAGACGCATTCCTTCTCTTCGGAGTGAGTTTAGATCCCATGAGTTTTCAGTGCCTCCTCTCTAATTTCTCCATTCAGTGTACCAATTATGATTTGATCACGGACTGCGGTTGTTGCACCTGTACAATTTGCATTCTCACATTGGAATTGGCAATGGTTACTTTCTTTTTCAACGCGATTGCAGAAAGCAATGAAGGCTTCATCCTTAACTTGGTGTAAGGACCGGAATTGAAAATGCTTGAGGGTCAGGTTTTCTGTTGGTTTGTAATAGGCATGCATAGCTTCTTTAAATTGTGTCCATGTGGCTTCCTTTCTTGCCTTTTCTACTGGCGAGGCCATCGTCCAGTCGTTTACAAGGCGTCGTGAGGAATATATTCCAAGAAATTTTGCCACCATGTCTTTTGCCTTCCATTGATCGATGATTGCATCGTATTCTTCAATGTTGGGATTCCTGTTGTCGTTTCCCAGTTTCCACCTCTGCAATGCCGAATCTAATGACACTTTAGGCGGGTCCGGATACATTACCGCATACCGCAATTCATAATCAAAGGTGAATTCCGTGAATGCCTTGAGCGTGTCATCCGGATGGCAGTCAGGGTCAAAGTAGAGTTGCGTTGTGTTTGAATTCATATTTACAGACCTGGCTCCTTGGCCAGGTGGTTCACCAGCCGTTGAAAGCTGAGTCAACAGACCTGATACTCGGACCAGGTGGTTCACCAGTTGGTGAAAGCTGTATCCCCAGATCTAGTGCGCTGACCAGGTGGTTCAACGGACAGGTGAAAGCTGTATATGAATGCTACAGACCAAACGTTTGCCTGGTAGTTCACCAGTCGGTGAAGACTGTAGATTGAATTGACTTACCGCTTGGGTTGTGGAGTATTCCTGTTGGCAAATCTCTGTGATCAGCGATTAATAATTAATAAGATGACTTACCAGATTGTAGGTCTGCTGCTTACTAACCGGATAGGGATCGACTTGTTTGCATCAACTGAATGATCACTTTATCTTCGTCGCCAAGAATAATATGTCAATATTGTGTTTTAGTTTAGTATTATTTATTGACCCTGACTGAAAATAAATAGAATAGGATAGAAAATTAGACAAAATACTTCACCGATGGTGTCCGCTAATTAGAGGTTCCACTGTAATATTTAAAAGTAGTTTTATGTGACCGAGGGGTAAATCACTTGAAAAAATCTGTTCGATACCTGACTTTTTGAATTTTCATTTGACTTTTTGAATTTTTTTTTGACTTTTATTTGACTTTTGACTTTTTTCAAACTTTCATTTTGACTGTTTCCCGACAAAAACGCCCAACATTTTCCGCCCAAATCTGTTCAAAAACACCAACCACCCATAAATTTTGCTCCACCCATCCGCCCATTCAAGAAACTTTTTGACTTTTTCTTTGACTTTTTGTATTTTGATTATTTTTTGACTTTTTGTAGATAATTTTGCGAGTGATTTACCCCTCGCATGTGACCACACACATCCTAATGCAATTCTTCCTCTAATGGGTGACAATTTGACAAGTGGCACCGTCGGGTAAATTATGTCATAATTAATATACAGATAAATGTTTGAACTGCAATGGTTCATAAGGTAAAATCACAAAATATATTTCGAACATTCACGTCCATCATCAGTTAAAAAGTAAGCTACAAGCAAAATGTTCAGTATTTCTAAAAAATTGAAAAAAATCATAAAATCACATGGGAATATAAAACAAGTATTAAAAGAGAAAAGGAAACAATTAAGTCATAAAATTGTGCATGTACATATGAAAACAATGTAATCATCAAAAATAGATACATATACCCAAGGCTATCATTAATAGCGACAATGGAATAAATACTATTCAAATCTTAATGAGCAGCTGTCTGCTTTTAAACTCATCCTTGGTGTTGAGGTCTGGTTTTATTTCCCTAATAAATAGTGCCTCAATTGTCAATAAGTGTACTTCTCCTTTGATTGTAGAGCCTAAAATTTCAAGGTCCTCAAATTCAGGTTTTCGTTTACAACATCTCATGAAATGCATCCTTACTGGCCCTTCCTTTCTATTTCTGTGTTCTTTAAAGCGGGTGATCACGTGTCGAGCAGTTTGCCCAACATAGCAAGAATTACATCTTGGACAAGAAATTTTATAAATCACTCCACTTTTCAGTTCTCTTTTGATAGAAGGTTTAAGGCTAGGAAGGGTTGTTTTGAGCTTTCTAAGTGTGACCACTGGTTGTACTGGTGCTCCACACTTGTGAAGATGGTTAATAAAGTTATCAGTCACTTTACCACGATATTCCACGAAGAACTTTACTTTAGCTTGCTTTTGTTCTGGCTCCTGGTTTGACGTTAACAATTGCTCGTTTTCTTTTGAAATGATTTTCTCGATGGTTGAAGAAATGATTGGGTCATAAAATTCTGGTGGATACTGGTTCTTCTCTAACATCGACTTAGCCCTTTGAAGGCTTTCATGAAAGTGGCGCCAGTGACTGCAAGCTCTGTATATTCTGTGGACAATACCAGATACTACATTCCGTTTGTATCGTTTCGGTGACAACGCGTGGAAGTTCATCATAAGCCCGGTATCTGTCGGTTTGCAGTACCATGTTGACTCAAGGGAGTTTCCTTTGTGTATGATACATACGTTTAGGAAAGGTAGCTTACCATCCTCTTCAATCTCCAACGTGAATTTCAAATTCTTGTGGACTTTCTCATCGTCGTTAACGTCAATCAACTTTTGATCAATGTGTTGTCGTTTAATTGATCTTAGAATATCGTCCATGTAACGCTCGAAAATTTTCGCGTCATCTTTGATAAATTCTTCGAATTTGGACAACCATATATTGGCCAGACAAGGGGCTGGTTGGGAACCCATAGCTAAGCCATCCACTTGTTTGTACGGTCCATCATGAGTTAGCAACATAACGTCAGTTGTCGCAAGTTTGGTTAGTGTGATAAATGTTTCTTTGTCAACAGGTGGCTTTTTTACATTCCCAGAATAGAGTAGGTCAGCTGCATCTTGGATCGCTTCGTCGACGGGTACGTTGGTGTACAGCGATTTCACATCAAACGAGATCATGACTTCGTCCTCATCTAACTCGATATCCTTTAGCTGATCAACCGTTTTCTTTGCTGAACTATTAATTTTCGATTGTGGTACGACTGACAACCATTCTGTTATTCTTTTGGCGATGTTGTAGTAGGGTGAAGATGGCATTGATAAGACTGGTCTCATCGGTACATTTTGTTTGTGGACCTTCGCTGTGCCGTATAATCGGGGTAGTTGTCCACCTGTTGATCGTAGATCTTCTAGTAACTTATCATCGATTTTACTGTTTTTATTCAAGGTAATTAGTTCTGAATTTATCCTTTCTTCCTCTTTTAGCACCACTTCCCTTGCATTCTTACGTGTTGGAGTTTCTTTTACGAATTGACTTAAGTTTAGAATGTCATTCATTTTTTCCTGGTATGTGTTCTCTTTCATCACACAAATCCCTGTGCCTTTATCGAATGGAACTGCGAGTAAGGCGTTTTCTTTCAGGAAACGGTTAGTCATTTTCACGTGTCTAGGGATCTTTTGTTTTGAACAGTTTTTTACGTATTTTAGGGTGGCGATGTTTATGTCGTTGATTGTTTCATTTGTCACGTCTGGGTTTTGGAGATTATTGAGTAACAAGTCCATCTCGGCAAGGAAGCCTTTCGAGTCAAATTTCGTCAAAACAGAGTTCTTTGGCCCCATTGAAAGTGTATCAAGTACGTATTTCGGTACTGGAACCTCGACGTCTAGTAGTCTAACGGTATTGTGGAGCTGAAATAGCTTTTTCGATTGTGTTGACATTACTTCATTCCTCTCCATTCTAACTTTCAATCTCGAATGGACTATTATCGATGGTAGATACCTCCTGTGGACACTAAATTTAAGAGCGTCTCGTATGTCTTTTATGGTTGCGTCGTGGACTGCTCGTGCTTTTTTGGCTTTGTTGCATTCTTCTTTCAGTAAACGTTTCTGAAAATTATGGACGATCGTTGGTTCAAAACACCCATTTGTGGGTACACGAAATTTCAAAAAACGTGGCACTATATCAGCTTGCAAACAACTGTTCAGAAAGTTAATTCGACACATATTTCTCATTCTCTTCAACAGTGCTCTTTCGTATTCCAAAAACATTTTCCATTGTTCCTCCTTTTTAAGGTATTTTGCCAAGAGGCGATACGATAAAAACAAATAATTAATATATACTCTCTATTTTTCTCAAAGATTCAAAAACACAAAGCCATTCCATTTTCCCAAGAATTTCAAGTTGATAAAGGTAAGTGAATTCTTAGTGACGACAATATTAAGCTATAATACACATGCAATACACAACAATTCTCAGCAAATTTTATCAAGTAAACTGACTGTCTGAAAGCTGTGCACGTCAGCATATTATTTTCCGATCAGAAAGTTTTTCGAATTGATTTTTTCGTGCAAATTACACAGCACCGAAAACAGACTTAGAAACCGTACCTAACAACTTTAACCATGTTTACCTTTATTTCATTTTTTTCTTTCTTAACTTTTTCTTCATTTTTCAAGTTTTCAGAAAATCTTCCGGGAATTAAATGAGTCAAGTCCCTACGCTTGCTTTGAATGAAGTTGTCTCCCCTAAGAGCAATATTTAAAAAAATTACGGATTGTTTGTGGTGTACAGTTGGCACTCTCTAATTCGATTTTCAAGGGTAATTGGGTTGGTAAAGCGGTGTTTACGAGTGTTTCTCGTTGACGTTAACTTTCAATATTATTAGATAATGGAGCGTACTAGTATTCGAAAAGTAAAACGTCGAATTGGAGAGCGTCAACTGTGCATGTATGCTTAATGTTTTGGGGTTAAGGATATAAACAGACACTTTAACAGATCTTACATCCTTTCTCACAGTCACACTGGGACTCCTTCCCACTGGAAAAATTGGTCAAAATATCATCCCCGGTGGAAAATTATTTTCCAATTTTTGTCCCTACTGAAAATAATCAAATAAACCAATCCTCACTGCAAAACATATTCTATTTTCCCATCCCCCCCGGGGGGGGGGGGTACTAGGGTTGGTGAATGAGGGGTATGTGCGGACGGGACCTCCGAAAACCGACCCTTAGAGAGACCAAATTTTAGTGAAAAAGTGACCCTTAGAGAGACTTTTTCGAAAAAATCTTTCTGATTTTCAAAAATTTCCTACCCTTAGTGAGACTTTTTTGTAATTTTTTCTCTCAAAATCAAATTTTTTTTCTAAAATTCGTGATTTTTCCCACCCTTAGAGAGACTACTTTGAAATTTCCTGATTTTTGTAACCCTTAGAGAGACTTTGAAAGGTGAAAAACCCGACCCTTACCGTCCGCACATACCCAGCACCTATTTTTGCCTAAGTACCCCCCCGGGCCCATCCCTACTGAATTTTTTGACCAGCTATAAGAAATATGAGAATATCAACCCCCTTCGAGTTTCAGTCCGTTATTTTTATCTCCACTGGCTATAAAAATCCTCCCGGATCTGTGAGAAGGGGGTGTGATAATAAAGAAAAACTGTCAGAAAAGCAAAGCAACCACTTAATACCGAAAAGATAGATGTTTCATTACACTGTAATTGGCTCCGACAGGGGAGACTTCAATTGAATGGGCTTATTCTTCTTCTTCACATTCTTAGTTCCCGTTGGTGCAACAACAGTAGAAGAAACATTACAAAACATCATTCCCATACAACGTGATAACTGGCAACTCACTTTCAAAACATGGCGCAACGAATCTGCTAACACCGCAAATATTCTTCGTCTAACAGCCGCCCCTGTTAGCCAATTACCCGCGGAAGGCAATTCTGCCCTGCTTGTAAGTTGAAACATACCATTTAACAAATCTCATTGTCGTTTGCTTACCACGTTATTTAACCAAAAGACAACCTTTCAGCGCCTCAAACACCACAAGAGCGCAATTTAGACAAATTATCTTGTTGATTCTGCTAATTGCCAGTATGGGAGGCATATCTAATTTACATATCACCACTATTTTCATACACTTCATTATCACAGTGTCAGTATGTAGGGAGGGGGTAACTTCCTTTGTGGGAAAAAATGTTTACTCTGCTTAGTGTGCCCATGAACATATAAACGACTGGACATCCATCTCCTTTGTTTTTTTGTCGAAAGGGCTGCTAGCTTCGTTGCCGCCTCGTTTAAAACATAAAATGAAACAATAAATTTTGATGATATACCACTTGGAAATACCTTGCTAACAACGTCAAAACTTCGGCAAAAGTCTCTGTTGTTCTGCTCTTCTCAAGTCTTTTATCTATATCATAACAAAGATAACAGAGGCAAAATCATCGTCGTCTTGTCAAAACTCCGACTAATATTTCTAAATTTTGACTTAAAAGTGTCGAATAATTTTAGAGAGTGTCACACTCTAATTTTGATATTCTTATAACACACGCTCTCAAGTTTGGCAAGCTATTTTTTTTCAAGTCATGAAAAAAATTATTGGAGTGACAAAAGGGATTAAAAAGTATACACGCAGTTAAAATTCTGCATTTCAGAGTTGAAGAATGTTGATAAAATATATTGCAAACTTATGAAAAAATTCGAAAATAATTCTTTTGTGGATTAGGAGTGATGTTCAAGCTCTGTCAATCCTTTTATCTAAATAATTCAAAGAAATAAAATTTTGACGGAATATTGTCGGATTTTTCATACCAATTTTAAAATAAAGATAGATGTCCAGTCGTTTATATCTTCATGGTATGCTCTAATATGTGTCGGCACAAGGGACTTTCCAGTTCCAGTAAAACGTAAGCTACGTCACGTCCTTTTTTTTTGCTTGTTTAAGGGCTCTGACGGAAAATTAATTTTAGTATTTGAACGTAAAAGTTATTTTTGGCCCAGCGCTAGCGATAGGGCCTTTCATTTGCAACTTTCCGTCCGTCTGCTGTCTGTCCGTCCGTTTTGGTAGAAACGGCGCTTAAAACCAGTAACACACTTTTTAATTTTGCCGTCTGGAGAGGGAAAAGCTTGCTAGAGTCGGATACTGGCTATATAAGATATATTTTCTGATTCCGCGCTCCTTCAATATAATTTTCAAAACAAAACAAGATGGCGGTCGAAGCGAGGAGGTTGATTGGCTGGGCCTTCACGCCCAACGGGCTTCTTGTTTAGTTGTTCAAAAAAGAATTGCCTTTATAAATTGCTTTTTTATTAAATCCCTTAAGAGTAATTAAAAATTTAATCATGCGAAAATGACGTTATGAACTTTAAAAAGACGTTAATAATATGTCACATTACCTTCTTTTATAAAAAATGCTAAGTTTTAATGGGTAATTAATCTTTTTGTTTCGAAGTTCGAAGTTTTTTGAAACTGTCCGCAAAGAATTGAACTGTTTTAAATTTTTCGGAAAAATTTTTCTAAATTAATGCATCAAAAGTTATGACTGTTGTTCTATGAAAAATTGGGATGGAAAATTGGTCAAAAAGCACTATTTTCAAGATTTTGAAGCAAATAAGCTTTTAGAAAAATTTTCCGAAAAACTGATTCGGTAATAGATACACCATCTACCGGAAAAAAAATTGAAGATGTTCTTAAATTTTCAAACTCACGGATAATTATCCTAACAGAATACATTGTGAGCTACATCAAGTAGAAATTTATATTTTTTACGTGGCAAATAATAAAAATTTACTATAGTCAGAGCCCTTAAGAGTGTCTTAAAAAATTCAAAAACGTTGTAGAACATTCCCGAACGTTCTTAACCTTCGGGACACAAAGGATTATTTGCGAGCGTTAAGGAACGTCTAAAGACTGTTCCATTTCATTTGTATTTCCAATCGTTTGAGATGACCATATTTGTTTAGCTAGCTGTTTTTCAATCTAATAATGTAATCCAATTAGAGGCTGAAATTGATATGATTTTAAAATATTGTTTCTTGTTTATTACATAGATTCATATGCGCCCTGATAAATTGAAAATTAAAACCACAACCAGCAGTGACCCGGAATTTATGACCACTATTAATATTGATTTTCCATTAAATCAAGAAGTCGAAGTCAAGATTGTTAACTATGCTTGTCAAAACTGTCCTGTCAGACTCAAAATATTTTTCGATGGCGTTGAGAAGTTTTCGAATCTCACAACGTCAAGTGTTTGGTACAATGTCAGCTGTTTTGTACCCTGGGTTATATCTGACAAACGCCATGAAGCAACCGACATAAAATATATCTCAAACGTACCTCTATTTGGTGAGCCTTTTATGATACATGTTTTGTTTATAAGAACATCCAAAATCTTTGAAGCCTTCCCCAGTAAACAAAATAATGTTTATTTTACATTGAAATAATGTTATATCCTAACATCACATTCACATCTAGTTTGCAAATTTTTATTATGTCTGTTCTTGATGTCAATTTGATGTTACTCTGAAATATCATTTCAATGTTTATCCCAGAGGTTTGTTAAATGTTACTTGCAAACATAATTTAAACATTTCGTTAGAATATAGTTTTAACATTTCATTCGAACATCATTTTAACTTATTTTTTGAACATCATTTTAACATATCCCTCGAGCATCATTTTAACATTTCTTTTAGACATCGATTTTACGTTTCATTTTGACATCAATCCTATGATATATGTTAACATAGATTTAACGTGTATGAGGGTATCTTAATTTGACGTGTTCATTTGTCCTTTTTCTAACATCACAGATATCTTTTAGTTTTGGTGTTTCTCGAACGTTAGGTTTTGCCGAAATTTCGATTGCACATTTGGGTGTTATTTTTTTTCTGGTTCAAGTTTTGATTTCATGTTTGATCTAGACTTGAGTTTTATTCCTTTTGGAATACACGGAAAGTTGAAGTCTTGGTGTAGAAGGTATTATTGCAAGCAAGAAAGAAAAGATTTCATTTTCCAAGTTCATTCTTCTTTTTTAATAATAGGGTTATGATAAAAATGTCGATGACAAATAAATATTTGATAAAAAACTAACTACAATATTAAGTCTCATAGTAATCACCACAATCACCCACATAATCCCTTCCAACTCGCTCAAGCAAGTCTTGGTGGGCCACTTCGTTATCTAAAGTAGAAAAAAATAATAAAAGAATCACAAAAATGTATAATTCCATAGTTAAATTTTACCAGGGAACATTTCACGGCCTTCAATTACACTGACCAAAATATTTTTTCGTAATTTAACTCTATTTTGCCAAATCTAAGGTTAAAATGCAATATTAAATGATTTTGTTTTAAATGATTAAAACGTATAACCGTGCATCTACGGTATTCTAAAAGTTAGTTTTGGAGACATTGGTAATTTGAAAAATGATCGAGCAAATGCAAGTGAATATACCCGAAATTTCTTGATGTGAATGAATTTTTCAACAACAAACATTTTTCCCGGATAACATTATCCTCATGTTTCTTCCCGTTGAGGGAATGCTGTCGGGTTTTTATGATAATATAACGATCTCTTTAATTTTCCCTCCTTTTTCTCGAATTTAAAATTAGGAAACTTTGCAGACCCGGTGACTCCCCTCCCCACTACAGAAATCGGCTAAAAAGTAACTTTTTAACAAATGTTATCCCTGTGATAAAAATACCATTAAATTTCATCCCTAGTGGGATTCTTCACCGAAATCCCATCTCTAATCGAGAAAAACTTTGAAATTTTTGGACAGTGCACTGAATGTATGAGCTGTTAAGCTAAAACTTATATCCATAACAACAAAAGTTCTTCAACCCTTTTTGGAATTTTAGCACCTTCAAGTTATCCACACTAGCTTAAAACTCTCACCGGGTCACTGAGAAAGGGGTGTTAGGGATAGACTACTCAATTTAACGAACTTGACCTACCATAGCTGTAGGGCTTCATTTATTAGTTTTTGCAACCTTTTTTTTGCTCTTCCGCAAATCAGATCTGATTTTTTGTAATTTTGTTATCAATCAAACGAGAAAGATGGTCAACTTACCAAAGAATATATTTATTTTCTCCGATGTTATTCATTATGTTGTTTCTTTCGTCATTGCTGAGAGTATCAACCCTAAAATGGAAAAGTAGATATCGATAGAGATCATTTCCATAATGATATATACGTGTCTTGGACTAGATGGGTAAGGCCTCCCGAATCGTCTCCGGTGTTAAAAACACACTTTATCCCTATTATTGGAAATATTTACAAACCCCTCATTCCATTTGAAGAATTTTTAGTATCTTGAGTCATGATCTGCACTATACTTGGTAACCTGAAAGTTATGTAATATCAGTACCCATATTAAAAGCAATCCACTTTATTTTATGCCATTGGCCACTGACGATACTGGGGTTTACTAGGTAATAATCAAACCGTTATCTCATCCCTTCAGAAATATATTCATTGTGTTAGATTCAAAATTGTATCGAAAAGCCTTAATAAGGTTATTTTGGAGAAGGGAAGTAATGAGAGAGTAATTATCAATGATTTTACCTTTCTGAAAAGGAGTAATCAAACTTCTCAGCACAGGCCGATATCTTTTAGAGAAAGAACGAGGGGGGCTCAAGTAAGCTTTCTGTGTCGGTTTGAACGATCCAATTAGTGTTTAAAAGATGGCAGATGGGCAAGCTGTGGATGAATCTAATTAAGGGCCCCGTAAAACACGAACAACATTTTCACAGTAGGAATTCTTTTTTCGAAGTCTCAGGTTTTATCACGACTGGCTTTTTTCATAAACGGGGAAAATTCGTAAAAAGGAAATAATTCTTTACCTGTATATTAGGAAGTGCTTGTCTCTAATGATCGACTTTCCATGGAAATTCTTGATGAAATTATTTTGAAATCTTTTTCATATGCAAAGTTCCAACCAAATTATTTAGAAAAAAATCTCCACCCCCTATGTGGCAAACATTGTTTCGAGCTATTGACCTAAATTTACAAGAAATTTATAGAGAATCTGCCAAAAGGTTTTCCTTCTGCTTTCAAAGACCTGTCTCGATTTACGGTTTTTTTTCAGATTTGAAGCAATTGCATTAGTTTAATCTGATGTTATCATTACTGAAAAAGTGAATATTTCTTATGAGTTTATGAGAGCGCTGTTTTTTAATATGCACGAATTTCACTTAGAGAACAATAATCTCCTTTGAATACTGAAATTCCGCTCTCAACAACCGAATCTTTTCCCCTACATTATGGGGGGTTAAAATACAAAAAAAAAATCAGAATAACAAAATGCTCTTTAGAATATTGTTTTGGCACAAAATATTTCTAAAATTTGCTGTTATAATTAATCCAATTGAAAAAATATCAGCATTTTGCTATTACTAGATTAAAAGCCATAGAACCAAACCTACATTCCGGGGGTTATAACGAAAATGGGAGTCAATTTCAGGGACCAAAAAAATAAGCATATCGATCAAAATCCTGGGAAAGGATTTTGGAAGTTCAAAATTTCGTTGAAAACTTTCAATGTTTTTTGAAATGCAAATCTACATCTTTCAGGTACGATTCAAAATTCACCTACATTCTCGGGGTTAGGTGTCGTAATCCTCTTACCAAAATTGTTGAAATGAAACAGAATAAAAAGAGGTGATCTAATACCAGTATGGGGTATAAATGTTTCTATCTAAGCTCTAACGTGCAGGGTTTAATGATAAATGATAAGAAAAAATCAAAAGAAACCGTTATCTTGACCTACAACAAATGCCAAAATTGACCCAGGTTTTAGTTTTATCCCAAAATCTTGTTATATCAGAAATTTAATGTATCTTTTCCGACGTGTTTCAAAGAATTTTCGTGGAGTTAAAGTACGTCTAACCACGAAAAACCCAGTATGACTTTTTCTTTTTCTTCGTGCTTAAAACACCCCTGTGTCAGTGACCCGGTCAGATCCGCCACTGTGGTTAACCCGGTAGAACAAATTGCAAAAGATGGTCTAATTTCAAGCCCCGGTGAAAAAATGAGTGACCCGGTCAAAATTAATTGAACATTTCAAACCCGGTCAAAGTTTGTAAAGTTATAGTCTAACCCCAGCCAAATCTTGCACTATTCAGATTACCCCGGTCAAAAATTCCATCCACAGTAAAAGCCCGGTAAATATCAAGAATTTCTTTATTGGTTGATTTTCCTTCCGCATAATCCATAAAGTTGTAAAACATTTTGCTTGCGGTGCATTCATTTAGTTTATCAACTTCATCATCTATTATCGTCTTTGTATCAGATTTAATCAAAAAGATTTAATGTCAGAGGAGTTAGCCCGGCACATTGGGTAAACACTAATGTTTTAAAGTATTAGGCAAAAGCGCAAGATATAAAAAGGTCAGCAATTTAGCAAATAAGGGGTGAAAATGTGAAAATTTTCTTCTCCTAAAATTCCCTTTTAAAAAAGGTAAAAATCCTTCCCGTCTTGACCTTCCCCGGAAACGAAAACTTGTGGCTATGCTTCTGTAGCTTTAAATATCATAACAACCCTAAAATTAATACAACGAGAGAGAAATCCAAAAACGCCAAGATATACCAAAGGTGCCAGTTTTATAGTTAGTACCCAGGGAAAATCAAAGCACGCATGCCAATACTTGATCCAAATTTTGTTCTTACCCCGTGAAAACTTTTCAACCCGGTGACTTTTTACAATTTTACAATCGGGCCCGGGGAAATTTTGTTCAGAGACACCCCTGTGAATTTTTCACTTCCTTCCGCTGTGTCATTGAGACAGGGGCGTCTTAAATTAGCGGCTGAAAATGTAAATTTTTGCAGTTATTAAGGATTTTCACTCTTAACTTCGTACGTCATTTAACACCAGAAAAAATTGGCATCGATTTTCAAAATTTATCGCTGTTCTGAGGTTGTAGTTTTAACTAAAGAAAAATGAAGAGGGCAAAAAACAAAAGGGCATTTCTGAACAGGGAATAGGTCATAACAGGGATGTTCATAATATTTTTAGAAATAATGATTGGTTTACATTAGAAATATCACAATTCATCCAGCAGCAACAATTCTACAAGAGATAACTTATTCAGTCCCAGAGTACCGCTGGGTGGACTATTTCGGGTCCTAATTTAGACAGGAGCTATAACAAATAAAGTTAAAACCCGAAGGGCTAAAAGTGAATCTCCTACGTAAGACGCGAACTACTAAACTGACGACTGGATTGAGATTCGAGCTCACGACTTTCGCATTTCGCATTGCTAAGTGGTTTACGGGTTTTAAATTTTTGTCATTTTTCGTCAATTTTTCGGGGCTTAGAGGTCTGCCAGAGAAACGGGAAAAACGATCCTGTGACATCACAAGATTGTGATAAATATTTGGTACTGCTTCGAATTTCAACCTACGTATCAAAAACCTATGTACAAAAAATCACGGCTCCTTCACAAAATTAAATTTTTTTTTCTTAACAAGCCTACTAAAACCATTTAATTTGGTCAATTTAGTCGGGTGAAAGTGAATAGATTGTAAATTTGGTCAGGGAAAAGTGACGAATTCAAATTTTGGTTGGGGAAAAGTGACGAAAATTAATGACTGACTAATTAATACCCCGACATTTTTTGCCCGAAAAGGTAATCTTTTTCTCATGATATTGAGTTTGAGTCTGCTGGAGAATGAGTTTGAATATTTCAAAACGTTTTGCTTAGGTAAAATGGAAATCACCCGAAAAAGAGATGTTTCACCAGAGGATTTTTTCCTGTAACATAAGTATCCTATAGAGAAGGTGTTAAGAAAGTTTCAGGTTTGTGACTCCACTAAATTAGAATGATAATCTAAAGGATCGTAATTTTCTGAGGTCGATAGGGAAAAGCAAATTTCATTTACAAAATTACAAAAGAAATTTACCAGATTAAATTTTGAAATTAAATATCATAAATTGTTTAATGGATCCCTGTATCAGTGGGCCAATCAAATTTCAAATTCATATGGGTGAGCCCAAAGTATCATTCTTTCGAGCTATGATGTTTTAATTTTTTTAATCTTCTATGTGAAAGGAAAAGAAAAGGATATGCCTCATTTTACTGCAGGTGGATCGAGCACCTGCACTTGTTAAAATCCCATGTTCAGAACAGTGAGACAGCCCTCTGATAGCACTCGCTCAGATGGATATGAAAAATAAATTTAGCATTTTAAAGCACCTGGAACGATTGAAAAATTCTAGTTTCATTTTCCTGCAGCTAGAACTAAATTAGAGCTCATAGTTCAATAGTTTCTAAAGGGTAGACGCTTAACCCTTTTCCATGATGGTGTCCGCTTATCACTGTAGTAAAACCTTGTCGATTCTTTGGTTTGTTTTTGGTGGTTAGTAGACACCCCTGTTTCACTGACCCGGATAGATTGAATCTGCCTCTGGCGAAATATTACTTGAGATGAAGTCTTTTGGTCTTCGATAGCATAGTATAAGAAAGCCGCGGCTTTCTTAAACTATGTTGATAGATATCAAACTCAAATTTCGGAAGAGCCTTTAATATTAGGATAGATTTAAGGACACCATGCAGTGCTGTTTTCGTGACTACACCCTTGGAATTGAGATTTTCATATTTTCTCCAAATTGTGAAAAGAAATTAGACAAGATAAGAAAAACCTTCATGCCAAGAATGAACCATTTGTAGAGTTGAAAATTTATTTTTCAACGAGTCTACAAGAATTTTGTCAGGCTAATGTAGGGGTAATGACGAAATTGCAATTGGCCTTTTGAAATATTCGTGATTTTTTTTATATCTAATTAGGCTATCGCTTGTTTCAAATGAGACACGAAAATGTGCTGAAATTTCTATACACAGGTTACTTATTGTTTCTTTTAAAGTCAAATTAATTAAATTTCCTGCAGGGTTCTTCTTTATTTCACAATTGAAAAGGTTTTAAATAACACTTTTTGAAAAGAAAACGTAGTACAGTAAAGTCTCCATAGCTCAAACCAATCGTCCGAGTTATGGAGAAAAGTTTCTCAAGTTTTAGTGAGATCTCCCCCTTATTTGTGGACCAGCTGAATAAAAACAGTATTTTCAATAAACATTCTTGCATATAGCGATATTTTGGGGTTAGTGAGTGAGAAATCAGCCAAATAATCGTCCCTGGTGACTAAAATACCCTAAAATTTTTGAATTTTTTGAGTACTGCAAGTACCCTTATTCCTATTAAAAAAACACAGACATTTTTGGCATCCTCTGAGGATTTTTAAACTGTAACCAGTATAGAATTCGCAAGTCCACTCTTTAAAAGCAAATTGGCATTTACTTAGGTCCTCATATTATCCCCAATCGCTATAAAATTCTCATAAGGTTCATAGAGACAGAGGGGTTTTGATACAACACGCAACAATAATTGGAATCTTACTTGAATAAAACAAAGGCTTTTCGGTAAAAATACCATTCTATCAGTGCTAAGATGTAAAATATTGAAATTTAAAAAAGTGTAGATACATTCAGCTGTATTTTAAACCCTGCTGAAAAAGATTTTGTAGTTTTCAAAACCTAACTAAATATTTTTATTCAATGTCTTTTATTCAATGGCAGTGCAGAGTACTCTCTTGAATCGCAAATCAGATTTGCAAAGGAAAATTATTTACTTTATTTAAAAGCTCGGCTGATGGCTTACTTAAGGCTAGATTAATGAATCTGACCCTCTATGTGATTAATATACTTTAATTCTCCTTCAAAAACTATGTGATAATTGAAAGCTCACCGCCATAAGTTTTTATATCTTCTATCCGCAAAATTCGTGGGTGTTTTTGAGATTTTTAATCATAGACAAAAATTATGAAGTTTCCCCCCTGGAAAAAAAACAATAAAGTTAATATGACTATCAGTATCATATCTGTCCGATTAGAAAAGCACACAATTGCCAAAATGGCTGAATTAATTTTCACCAAACTTTGAAATTAAAGATAACGGACTGATTCGTCCCGCAAGAGTTTCTTCAATTCAAGTAAGGTAACCTCTGCTAGGTAGCGAAGGAACGAAAACTTGTTCCAAAAGTATTTGGACACTTTACTTTTCTCAGCACCCATTTATACACCCCTGTGTCACGGCCCCACTGGGGCCCCAGCCCCACTGGAAAATTTGGCAAAAGTTCTGTCCCCGGTGCGAAAAATACCCTAGAATTTAAGCAACACTAAGAAATTGACTTTGATTTCATCCCTGTTCAAAACTCAATGTTTAAAAACTGCACTCCAAAACCATCCCCATTGGATATTTTACCTTGGAACCATCACAATTTTTATTTCCGCTGTAGGAAAAAGTTTCACCGGTCTGTGAGACAGGGGCGTATATATGCTATAACAAACAGTTATACACCGTTGGAAAGATCATTTTAGATAATTTTTTTTAACTTTTGGAACGGGGTTTAATAGACCCATTTGGATACAGAGATGCTTAAAACAATTCAAAATGAATGTGATCGAATTAACATCAAAATTATACTTTCAGAATTATGTATCATTGCAGACATTCTACTGATGTCCATTAATTGACTACATTCAAATATTTGTTTGCAATATCGATTAAATATCATATCAATGTTTGCATCGTAATATTCTCCACTCTTACATTTATATGATGTCTTAACATGGGTCAATTTATAACATAAAATAATGAACATCAAATCAACATGAAAATAATATATTTATTTTAATGTTCTCTTTCGTGACGTTGTTTTGACATTGATATCCATGACTAAATTAAACGTAAAATTATGAACATCATATCAATATAAAAATGACATCTTTATTTTGATGTTCTTTTGCATTACGTTATTTTGACATCAATATTCATGTTTAACTATAACGTAAAATAATTGACATCATTTCAATATAAAAATTATATCTTAATTTTGACATATCTTTTCATGACGTTATTTCAACATCCATACCTAAACTTAAAAATTATGTCTGTAAAAGAAACGTCAATTTTACATCATTTCAATATTCGTCTTTAAACATCAGGTAATGAAACGTTTAAAATACGCTAATATTACATCACATTAGGATGTGAGATAAAATTGATGTAATCTGAACGTCAAATTTACGTCATGTGTTTACTGGGTCGGATATTCTTAACTTCAGTTTGTTTACATCACTCAAGAAACTTTTGCGATTTTCGCGAATTCTAGCCCTTTTCGCGAAAGTAAAATGTCTTTGAAAATTCTTGAAAGGGGCCGTCCACATAGTACGTACGCACTAAATTCAAAAATCAAGTACCCCCTCCCCCCTTGTACGCAAATGGCCATATCCCCTCTGGTAAGTACGTACTTTTTCATTCACCCCCCCCCCCCCTCGGTTGAAGAAAATTTCAAATTCAAATCGTTTTGTTCGGACGTTTACTTCAATGATGCGTATAACAAGCGTAAAAGTCGATAAAAAGCAAGCGAAAAAGGGCTATGAAAATTTTTTTTCTGCGTACGTACATTTTTCTTTGACTCCTCCCCTCCCCTGTACGCAAGCATACGATTTGAAAAGACCCCCCCCCCTTAGTGCGTACGTACTATGTGGATGGCCCCAAAGAGCAAATCTTCAAAGTTTTTGCTCGCGAAAAAAAATCTGACAAGAAAATTTACTCAAATTTTCTTCTTTGATGATAACGAGGATAAAAGTTAGTGTAGAAATTATGCAAAAGTTTTATTGTGGTTTGAGTGCATTTGAATTATCACTAAAAAGAGGGAATAATTCAGGAGACGCGATAAATTTGAAGACGGAGTTTAGTTCGGGGCGAGTAAACAGTGGCGGAGGTGTTTACAGTCAGGGAAATAGGTTGTTGCGCTCTGAGCATTTTAGCGAAATGTTTGAAAAGGGCGTGAAAACGACATGTTATGTATAGGCAAGTAAGCTTGACTGTTTATAAAAAAGCGTTGTTAATAACACATAAATACGAGAAATGCTCAATTATAAAACTTAAGTTTTTATTTCATATTCGACAGGAACAGAGCAATCTTTTGATGAAGGTACAATCATTGCCACAATCCCATCTTGGCCTGCTGGAAATTCAGCTTTTCATGTCTCATTCAAATTGAAAATTAACGCCTGGTCAGATAGATGGAAACCTATTTTGACTTTCGATGTCGATGGAGCCTCCTTTCGATTGGCGTACTTCTATTTCAACAATCATAAAGTAATGATACTTGAAATTTTGGGCATCTATGTCTCCCCTTTACATTTCTCCTCCTTACTCCCCCTTCTACACACCTCCCCTTCTACTCCCCCTTCTACACACCTCCCCTTCTACTCCCCCTTCTACACACCTCCCCTTCTACTTTCTCCTCTCTACACCTATCTATACCCTTAATCTATGAATTCCTTCTACGTGTTTCAACATTCAAACCGACCCCTCTCTCCTTATATTTCCCTCTATAACTCCCTTTAAATCTCTCTCTCTACATTTTCTAAATACTTTCCCCTCTCTATATATATACGCCTTCCCCTATATCTCTCCCCATATAGCTCCAAAATGACCCCTCTCACTAACTCTCCCCTACCTCTCTCTTCACATACCCCCGACCTAACCATCCCTCTCCCTCTACACCTCTCTCTGAATCAACCCCTCCATCATCTCCCCATACACGTTTTTCTTTTGGGAAACTAATTTTACCAAGCAGCCTCAATGTTTCTTAAGAAATTTTTACTAACTTCTTTTCAGATAGTGGTCGCACACAAAGTTGATAGTGGAGACTTTGATCGCATTGGTACAGTGTCCGCCTCGATGATAACCCTTGGTCATTACCACAAGTGTAGCCTACGACAGGAGAAGGATGGAAACGATATATATAAAGTCAAATTCTTTTTCGACGATGAGTGGATAGGCCAGGAGATAAATTACCTTCCTGATCTCACATTTTCCAATGTCAAAATAAAAGTTTACAGCAAAGATGACTTTGATGTGTCTTTCAAGGAATTCGACTATAGTGGAAGTGACTGAATTTAATGGTGACATTTTCACTTCCAAACCTAGGCTTAGCTCAAAGCCAAGTAAGGATAGGTAAATTGAGGTCCATATCGCTCTGAAAAAAGCTTGCAAAAAACAACAACATTGTAGTTGTTATAACAAATCACCATAACAGAACAGCGCGTTGCTACATCAGATGGATTGTTTTATTTGAAAAAAGCTAAAATTATCAGTAGAAAATTCGTCGGTAAAAAACGACGAAAAAAATGGCTGGTGACGGAATCTTTACCAATGAATTTTTATAGCCGATTAATTTTTTGCTATCGGACATAAAAGCTATTCAGGGGTAATGCTGAGAAATTGGCAAAGACCATACATGCAACGAATAAATTAAATGTTTCCCAAATATTAAATTTTATCTAGATTTCATGAGAATCTTTTCTGAATTAAAAATTTCAAAACGCAATCTATTCGATATACAGTTTCACATTTGTTCCTGTCTAGATAAAAACAATCTTAGAATTGCCGAAAAATGGTGAAATGGAGCAAGCCTGCCTCTCATGAATAATAAATAAATATAGATAAAATAAATTTTAACCCATGGATTTTAAAATTTCTTTTTGAATTTAGAATTAAAAGAAAATTCCCATTTTTAACCCCGTCTTTTCGTAAATTGTAGCCTAGTAACCATAGATAATAATGGAATTATGTAACACTATATATTGTTAACTGAAAAATATGTCCCCTATGTACTCTTTACACCATTTTTACTTTTTGGGCCCTTTCTACACCGGATCTTATTTGTGTTATTTTTAGGTCTAAAACGGATTAAAGACTAGCATCAAAAGAGCTGGTGTAAAAAGGGCCATAATTTTGTATTATTTAATTATTTATAACATCAATGTATAAACATGAATTTCTATCTCATAAAATGAGCGTACAGTGGAGTCTCGAGGACGCAGAGGGAACACAAGTTTATTCGAATTAAGAAAATTTCGAGTTATGGAGTAAGGTTTATAAAGCATTGTTAATCGAGGGGACCATAGAACTTATTCGGGTTAAAAAAACATTCGATTTATTATAAAAGTTCGAGTTAAAGAAACTCCATTGTATTTATAACACAAACAGACCTTTTCATAAATTACGTCACGAACATCACTTGCCTCGTTTTGAAATTATTGCCATGGTGATTAACTCCCAGCGGATTTTATTGCAACTACTTTCTATTCATTAAAAAATCATCTAATGTCTAAAGGGATATGATCACCATGAAAATTGTTTGAATACGAGGCAAGTGATGTTCGTGACGTAATTTATGAAAAGGTCTATTGAACTTGGGATTGGAAGCTACATTTACAACATAAAATAGACATAAATAGTATTCACTAACTAATACAGGGGGGTTTTTACTTTTGCGGTGCGACGGGATTGGCCCTTTTTTAGTACGGTATTACGGGACTTGACGAAATAAAAGACGGGAAAACGGTATTTTAAAATCAGACGGTGACAGTATTTAGCCTTATTTTTTGTCATTATGCCGGTATTTGAACATGTACAAACCGGTGTGACGGTGTTACTATTTTTTTCAATTTTCGGGATTCCGGGATTTACCAAAACTTTTGACGGGAAAACGGTATTTCGAACCCCTACAAACCCCCCCCCCCCCCAATACAGGACTTTTAATGTAGTGAAATATATAGAATCACTAAGAAATCAAGAAAATGCTCTCACGAATCAAGACGTAAAAATGGAAATTTTTAGTTGGAAAATGGCTTCTTGAATGACTGAAACTTTTGTTTTTTTGACTTGTTAGGCTTTAACAGGCCATAAATCTTACATTTGTTCAAATTTTGAAGTTTTACAGATTTTCTTTTTGTCAAGAATTTTTCGTGAGCATAAAATTAAAATTTCGTGAATGGCCCTTCCAAGAACTTTCAAAAACATTTGAAAAAATACCAAAATTCACGAAAATCGTGAAAGTTTGTACGCCTAAAACACCTAAAGTAAGCTCCATAAATACCGTATAACCTGTGCACGTTTTTATATAATAACATAAGGCTCCGAGGCCAATTTTAAGAGGCATTTTTAGAACATTAAGATTCTGCATTTTGCAATTTGTTAGGAGATTGAGCTACAATACTCATACAAAAAGCTGAAAGTAAGAACATTTTAAATAATATTTTTAACTTAAAACCCAGAATTTAAACGTCCTAAAGTTTCACAACACATTGTTCGTGTATGAGGGCTGACAAAAGGGCGATCAAAATAAAACTTCACCACTGTACTCGAGTAAACACTTAGGTGGGTGTATTTGGATAAACTTAAAGCTGTTTCAAGAAAGCACTTCACTTCAGTAAAATTTTGTAAGATTTTTCAAAGAGTAGAAAATTAATCGTAACATTTTTTTCTTGCTACGAAATTTAGAATTCTACATAAAAATTAAGGTTTTGTGGACTCTAAAACATCCGAGTTCTTTGAAAAATGGACAAAAATACTCAAAAATTATGAAAATAAAAACAAGTTAAGAAGATTTTTTGAACCCTTTGAATTTTTGACTTTAAAAGAAATTTGGATGTTTTTCAAAAAGTGTATTTGAGTAAACTACACAGCTGTTTCAAGAAAACACTTGGAAAGAGTTTTCTCCTATTTTCTTAGAATTCAAAATTTTTTGAAATTATGATTATTTATCAAGATTCATTCAAACAGATTTAAGTGAAACCATGGTAAAACGGAGGCCAATTTTTGTATCTTTTGAGCCAGGCCAATCTCGCACTTATTTCTACCATATGTGTAGATATGTAAAAGTCGTAAATCTACCATATGTGTAGATATGTAAAAATCCATAAATCTACCATATTAGTAGTTAAGGTATATATACTATCCAGACAATCTAAAAAGAATGACAAATAACAATTAAAAAGCGACAAAAAGACGGCAAACCTTAACCCTAACCATCAAAGAACGACATATTTCAAACCCAAACCCTAACCCTAACCATCAAAGGACGACATATTTCAAACCCAAACCCTAACCCTAACTATCAAAGAACGACATATTTCAAACCCAAACCCTAACCCTAACCATCAAAGGACGACATATTTCAAACCCAAACCCTAACCCTAACCATCAAAGAACGACATATTTCAAACCCAAACCCAAACCCTAACCATCAAAGGACGACAAATTTCAAACCCAAACCCAAACCCTAACCATCAAAGGACGACATATTTCAAACCCAAACCCTAACCCTAACCATCAAAGAACGACATATTTCAAATCCAAACCCTAACCCTAACCATCAAAGAACGACATATTTCAAACCCAAACCCAAACCCTAACCATCAAAGGACGACATATTTCAAACCCAAACCCAAACCCTAACCATCAAAGGACGACATATTTCAAACCCAAACCCTAACCCTAACCATCAAAGAACGACATATTTCAAATCCAAACCCTAACCCTAACCATCAAAGAACGACATATTTCAAACCCAAACCCTAACCCTAACTATCAAAGAACGAAACGACATATTTTGCCGTCCACAACCCCAACTGCAAGGGACTGTACCACCCTTACCGATTCATTCCTCATTCTTTCCGATTCATTCCTCATTGTTTATCACGGGAATAGACTTCGTGTGGTTTAAAAGAACGATAAATTACGAATGCGCATAAGTCTTTATGTTAGAGCATTTACCGTATCTACACATATGGTAGATTTACAATATCACACATCAAATAGTACAATCAAGGTCATAATATTTGAGAAAAAGGGAAATCCACCGGGAAGTTTTGAACCACAATCGATTTGTAAGTGCTCTAAAGTAGGTTGGAAGGCTAGAGTTTTAACTCTGAGTTTTAACATGAGACTTTTAAGACTTAGAACCTTAGGATCTGAGGATCCAAAAGTTCAAAAATAGTCCAATAAGACTCAGAATATAGCCTGGAAGTCTGCCAACCCCTTCCAAATTGAAATATTCGATTAAATTAAAAAGATAGCCAAAAATCGACTTTCTCGCCAGAACTTTAAATCTTGAAAAACGTTAAAATAACCAAAATTCTCAATATATTATTATGACCCTAATTGTAGATTTACGGATTCTAATATCTACACATATGATAGATTTACGATTTTTACATATCTACACATATGGTAGAAATAAGTGTGAGGATATGTTGTTTGAACAGTAGTCGAACAAATTTGGTAAACCATTTAGAGGGGGGGTTTCAGGGGCTACCCGATTCCGCAATTCCACCAATTTTTTCTCCAATTTCCGTCAAACCGTCTTAAATTGAACCAAAATTCCGTCACCGAAAATTCCTTTGAAATTCAATATTTTTGTCGAAAATTCCGCAAATTTTGAATATCTTTTACCAATTCCGAAATTCCGTAAATTTTTTTGCTAAATTCCGTTTTTCCGCACTAAAATTGTCTAATTTTCCGTCTCCGTCAGAGAACCCAATTTCCGTAATTCCGTCTAAATTTTCGCCAAATTCCGCCACTCCGTCCGAAAAAAGGGCCGATTCCGCTCCTCCGCCAACCATGAACCCCCCCCCCCTTTAGACACTTTTCCTGACCTTTTTTTTCGTTCAAAACACATAAAACGTACAGTAAAACGCACAATTCAAAACCCTTCAATAGAAACTTCAACAAAAAGTCAATCGAGTTAAATAAGAAATGTAAATATTAACCAAGCAAATTGCTGATCTCCGTTGATTATGAAAATTAAGTTCATATCAATTTTAATAACCCGATTCTACAAAAATAATGGCTGAGAATAGCTGACATACGAGTTGTCATGATCACATCATCACCAGCAATAACTGCTGTGCGATATTGTTCCAACGTTACTTGGATGATTTGGACGTTAGATGATTTTATTTTACACTAGCATGAAAAACTGGGATTTCTGTATTCTGTCGAGAAAAAATCATATTTTCTGACATTTTCTTGAATAAATATCATATTTCCCTGTTTTTAGAACAGACGATCTTTACTTATGCGTAAATTTGAGTAAATTTGATATTTTCGTCAATCTTTGTTGCAGAAAGTTCACATCCAGATCTTTACCCAAAAATAAACTTCATATTTTCAAAAGGTAAATGTGCCGAAATTTCACATTTACACATATTTCATACTTTTTTTTCAGGGTTTTTTACATGTTGGAAATCCCAGTTTTTCATGCAGTGAGTGGACGTCGATATTCTGCTCTCTGCCTATTCCAATTGCTAGCGTCAGGCAAAAGGTAAAAAGGCAATTTAGGTTAACAGAAAGTCGGAAGTTAAAAATATCTTAGCTTGAAAAAAAAATTAAAAGAAGACATATTGCATTGACATAAAAAGAGGGCAATGTGTTGAATACACTCTTCTCGAGATGCATAAATTTATTGTTGTCCTCGTTTTCAAACAGATTTCATTGGTATGAAATTATACATTTAAACCAATTTAAATTCCCAAAACAAAAGTACTTGAAATTCAAAATGTCTCATGAGGTGTAAACAACACAATTATCATTGTGAATATGCAATTTTATAGTAATGAAATCTGTTTGAAAACGAGGACAACAATAAATTTATGCATCTCGAGAAGAGTGTATTAGACAGCCAGTTTTCTGTCAACTTTTCACAATTTCACAATTAGAATAGGCAGGGTGAAAATAAACCAGATCTGTGACGTTCTGTAACAGCTGGAATCACAGCTGAAACCCAATGTTCATTTACCGTTCTATCAACGTTGTGAACATATTAGATAAACGTTGAAACAACGTTGTATGCTAGTTGATATGGAATCTACTTACGCGTTCATCCTTGTGTTGTTCCATCAATCAAACTGTCTATTTCTTTTGTTTATTATATTATCCACCAATCGCTTGTAACTTTAAATTGTTTTTAACAACGAGCCAATCAAAAACCTACAAATCAACCTTTCAATACTATAAAATCCATTCATAATGGCAGTTTTAGTCAATCCTGACCTGTGAGCATTCTTAGTGTCGAAATAGAGGAAAGGTTATGATGAAGATTTTAATTTGTGTTTTACTTATGATTGGTGCCACATGGGCGTGGAATCAACCAATGGAAGGTGAGAAGGTTTTTGCTTCAAACCCAGCTGCCACACAACGTTGTTTTAACGTTCAAATAACGTTATTTGGACGTTATGAATGTCACATTGACGTTGTTTTGATGTTGTGTGCCGTCTGGGAGCGCAATACAAACACTAATTATATCCTTCTATGGAAGAGAGCCACAAAGTGGTTGGAAGCTATGTAGATCACGCTGAAAGTTTCGGTCAACTTTGATATGGGCTCTCAGAGTGCAGCAAGATTAAGGCTTTGTTGCGTTTTTCGGTCACTAGGGGCAAAATGCGTCGTGTACCCATGGCGTGGAATAAAATGATGTTATCGATACATCCCCAAAAGGATGAAAAAGTTCAATAGATTTCCGCTTTGTTAATAGGGCTCGAACTACACACTAAGGATAACACGACCTAAAGTAAAGTGTAAAATTCTACTTTATTCCGAAACAATGACCCCAGCTAGTTCGCACTTTCAACCCTTTTGAAAATGGAATGAAAACTGACGTTTTGTTCGTTTATCATATTATAGAAGGAAGTGACTTCCAATTATCTGTCAAACCAAATTTGATTGGTGAAATCCGAGCGAAAAGATCTTCAAATCTGGGTAAGTCGTTAATCATAGCGCCCGATGTACTTTTTTTCTTCTGACATGCTATACTAAACTTTGACGGTCGAGAACTTTTTTTAACATCTTTTGAATTCTGGATGATGTTTGAAGCAATTTTCGTGGACTGATTTACTTTAAAAGGAAAAACTTAGTCGGGGAATATTTTCACAAAATTGATGATTTGATTTTCGACGAAATTTTATTTCCAAAGCAAATTTAAGTTCTATCAAGAGGAGTCTGATAGTAATCAAATTCGACTGTCCCAGTTTTGGCTTACAAATCACGAAAATAATTTGATGATTGATGTCGACCAGTACTAGCGGATCTCGACCGTTTCTGACCGTCCGCGGACTGTCTTGACCGGTCCTGACCACCAAGCCTACGCGTCGAAAATCCCACTACTTGCCTAAAAAGGTTCGACTCAAGTCTGATGGTTTGATTAGGTATTTCTTTCAATCGCTTGAAGATTCACATTTTATACAGCCGACGATTGTTTTTCCGAGAATAAATCTTCACTTTCAAATGAAACCACTTTTTATGAAACCAATCATTGCATAAGTTATTGAATTCCTAGAAAATGTTTTTATTCTGTGAACTAAACTTATGAAACTTTTCATGTCCATAGACACCCCTAATATTTCTTATTACTACAAGCATGAGTGAATTCACTCTAGACTTTCTCTCTATCTTTGTTCAGAGCTGATCAAATTGAGAAGCTGGGTATCATGTACTAAGGATACAGGGTATGTGCCATGCAAAGTGGAGGCCAAATCGTATTGCAAATCTTCGTATCTGGCAAGTGCAACAACGCTACGTCCGTGCTATAAAGCACTTCAAAATGGAGTGTACAGCTTATGGTGTGTGTTCCCTAAAGGAATAAATCGTTACAACATTTGCTGTGACTTCATATGTCCATCTCCCATTGGTTGAATGTAATATCTGATCTCAAGATTCAACAGAAAATATATTTTCAAATATCATTTTATGACTTTATATTTCTTTTTCAATGAGAGATTTTAGAAACGATTCAAAATCAGCACTGACTTAACTTTCCTTACTAGACCATAAATGCAGAGGGGTGCAACCACCAGTGAAATTTCAAGAATGTAGCCCTCATTCCCATGAAACATGAAATTGTTCTTAGAAAAATAATCAACAAATTCACCTAGGTGAAATGAATCCTGTCCTCGTATGTGTTAGATTCCTAGAATATGGCCAGAAAAAGAAACATAGACGTCTGCAAATTTCATTCTTCGGATACTGTCTGGAGGCAAATTTTTTCTCCCTCTATTTAGTCAATTCACAACAGAAATAAAATTGTGTTCAAATATCTACAATCTCGGTCAAAATATATTGAGGATTTTGGTTAATTTCTCGTCTTTAGCAATTTAAAGTTTGGACGAGAAAGTTGCTTTTGGTACCGTGAAAAGCACTGGCTAAAATCATATATTGACCTGTGCCGACCAATCGAGATTCTATTCAGCGCGCAAACAACGATGAGAAAAGTAACCATGACGACCATCCAAGATCTTGGATGAAGTTCAAAGTTGATATTTTTAATTCCCGTCGTTGAAAAGACAACTTAAAAATGTCATCAATGCTTTTCAAAAAGAGTCAGTGATAGAGAATCATAACATAAAGATCTGCCTATTATTTCCATTCTATTAAAGTAACATTACGTTAATTAATAGTTTAGTAATTACTGTTATACATTTGGGAATCATGCAAAAGACTTCTTTCGAAAGAAACTCATTTCAATTACACTTGGAGGTTTCTGGGGAATTTGTAAATAGTAAACTGCATACTGATACAGTCTGCTAGACATTAATATGGTAATATTTGCTCCTCATCCTTGATTATTTCTACAGTGATTAGATTGACACATGCGCGATAAAATTTATAATATTGGTCCTCAGAAGTTGATTATATTCTTTGAAAACTCAACCTCTGATACTCAGGGTACGATTTTGGGCTAATTGATAAATTTATTCGATTATTTCAATTAGGGAGGGGTTTTTAGACTATTTTCTGAGCCCTATTGGACCATTCTTTGACTTTTGGATCCTCAGATCCTAAGTTCTAATTGAGAGCGCTTTCAAATTGTTTGTGGTTGTAAGATTTTGTAAGGATTTCCCTTTTTTCTCAAATATTATGACTTTCATTTTAGGCTCATACAGTTATAAGTCAAATTAAATAAACAAGCGATACTTTTATAGACCTACCTATGCTTATGCATTTAACACATATAAAATTGATATCTACATGAGTGTGACCTTTAAAACAATCATTAGGAAAGCAAATAGTGACGATATATTAAGTTTCGTCGTTCGTTTCCATCATTTATTGTCCATGTACCCATTGGAATGGTATTACGGGAGAGGGTTGGAAGAGAGAATATCTGTTTCATCTAAAATTTGAGTAATTTGGTCTATAACATATCGATCAATATGTGTAAAAATTAACGATCCAATTTTTCACAAAGTCTTAACCCTTTTTTAAGCTTTTAATTGGCTGTAGTTTGCCCCAATTTACCCTTCAATTATTTTTTCCAAAATCGGGCTCCGTCACATTCGAGGGTTTATAGTAATATATCTTCATGCAAAAAATTGAATGAGCCAATCTCAAAAAAAGTTGGTGACTAACTAACTAACGAACTAACTTAATGAACAGGGGTTAATTTGTAGGACCTTCAGGTAGGTCCAATAAGGCTAGATACTAAATTTACACACAATTCGAGGAAATTATCCATTTTTTCTTCGTTATTTGACTATAAAAATGCCCATAACTTTTGATCTAAAAAAGTTGAAAAATTATTGTAGTATAGTTTTAAATTAGAGCTCTATCACGCAGTGTGGTTTTTTTTTTGAATTTGAAAACCCCCCAAAAATCGTACAAAATATGGTCAAAATTCTCCCACTAGCCTCAATTTAGCTTATATATTGTTTTTATGTTGTCAAACCAATGGATATTCATAAATGTTATGATTTTCCAAAAAAAAATTCAAAATTTGAAAATTTTTGAAACTCGTTTCCAGTCCCTTTTTTGGCAGTTTTTTGAACAAAATGAAACTGAAAAGTCGTTTTTGAATTTTTAAACCAATTTTATTGGAAAGAGGGGAAAATTCTGCGTTTGAAAATGGGGTCACTTTTATTTCTACAAAAATCTGAAGCCGAAATATCAAGTTTTAAAGGTTTTTGAAGACTGGGACGAGGTTGCTAAATTTAAAACTGGCAAATTTCTAGGGGTTATGTCGAAAATTTGTCAAGAATTTTTTTATTGGCTTTAACGATAGACTAGTAAACTAGTCGTTGAAAACAGACCCATATACAAAAAATCAAGCTCCAAATAAAAAGAATCGAAGGAGTGAAGTTGCGTCTCTTTTCTGAATTTCAACGACTAGAAGCTACTTTCCTCTAAAAACGTTGTTTAATTTTACAACTTTTTTTCGGTTTTTGAGAATCCATCCAACTTTTTTGACTAAATGATATTTCATAGTAACTTTGAACATGGGAACATATAAATAAATGAGCATTTTTAAAAACGCAACAAACAGAAAGAAAAATAAATACAATCCCGCACGGGTCAGACATACAGAAATCTGTATGTCTCTCCTTACGATTTTAGGTGAAGAAAAAAAGGCGTTGGAAGTAGCTTCTAGTCGGTTATTTTCCTTTTTTTCTCTCACGCGCGCTGAATATTTAATTAGTGTTTACATTATTTGATTGACAGTTTTATTATAAGGTTATAATTAATAACCGACTAGTTTACTAGTCTACTTTAACGACTGAAAGTCATCTTTCCTTTTGATAAAGTGACATTCCAAGAAAGTTAAAGGCGTAGTTTTTTTCAAAAAATAAGAGGAAAGATTGAATTTTATGAGAGTTTCTACTGTTGTTAAAGTTTAAAAGTTATTTTACTCAAAACTTTAGTTTTTGAAATTCAACACCCTATTTAAACCACCGGTGATTTAAACACCCTCTTAGAGTTGTCGTAAAATCACCAAATTTGGTAGGGAGACTCCCTATGAGAAAATAACAATTTTGAGCTTTAGAATTTTTTTTATTCCGATTTCACGATTTTTAATACCGGAAAAAAACGATTTTGACCCCCGTCTTTTTAAAGAATGTTGCCTAGCAACAAGATAAAGGCCTAAAATGAAAAAGTCTCAAGCCCAAAAATTTTGCTTTTGTTTAACCTTACTTCATACCAAATTTCATGTCTGTAGATTGGGAACATACTGTTTAAATACCCCCCTAAGCATAAGCCAAATTGCCTAATCGATCGTTGTTTTTTACCTTATATGGGCATAACTAGAAATTAGACCCCATTTTCGAACACTACTCATCGAGAGCTATCGGATGAAGGTATTACTTTTACGCTATTTTGAAGTTTTTTTTCTTTCAAAATTTTGATGACGTCACTTTTCGGTCACGTGATAAAGATCAAATTTTTTTGGAAAACTATTTCAAAGGGTGATATGGTAAAAGAAATGTTGTGTAGTCTATATAACAATAAAAAAACACCCTTGTTCAACAAGGTTTCTCACTTCTCAGCAAGTGGGAGAAAAACAGCCAAAAATGACCACCGTGTTTCAACATATATTTCAATTTTTTTATGAAAATATTTCTAACAAATTGAAATATTGTATGTATTTTTTTCACCTAAGAATTTTGTCGGAAACGGAAAAAATATGATTACGCAAAAACTACGACTTTTCTAGCTTGGTATATCATTCAAATTTGCCTCAAATGGATTAAGAGACATATAAAAAGTTGTCACGGACATATGTTGAATTGAATCCACTGGCCATGGTCTATAATAACCTTGTATAACCTCAAAGAGAAACCATGTCTCAATAAAATAAACAATAAAACAAAACTATTTATTAGAATTAGAAATATATTGAGTCAAGGATTAAGTTAAACCTTTTCAGCTTGCCACTTTGCCATGTTTTTGGTATGAAAGTGTTTGCAGGTATCAGTAGTACTAGTACCTGGGTGGGGGGTACAAAAATGGCAAACATGGGTTCTGGGTATATGCGGACGGTAAGTAAGGGTTGGTTTTTTCACCCTTTAAAGTCTCTCTAAAGCTTTTTTTAAATGCACGTAAAATTTTACTTTAGATATAACGGAAAATCGTTCGTACGGCTGTCTTTTGGGAATTTCCCCCACATTATGTAGAGTTTTTGTTGATTAAGAGGATCTTACGTGACTTTTCCTTCCGTTCAAAAATTTTTGAACGTAAGCAAACTCTACATAAGGCCTTAAGACACTACGTAAGCTTAGGGAAATTCCCATCCTTCAAGGTCTTAAAGTAAAATTTTACGTACACGTAAAATCTTCGTACACGTAGACTGGAGTCGTTTATAATTCGTGTAATACTAATAATACCAATAATAATAATAATAATAATAATAATAACACATGGACACCCAACAGAATGTCACAGATGTCCAGCCTGCAGATCTACAAGAGAACCGCACGCGAAACATCCAAAACAACAGAAGACAGCGAACAAAATGGACGAAGGATATGAACATAGATGTAATGCGCTGCTACTTCGAGACTATTCTGAGGGATCCAGAACAACCATACAGGAAGCAGTTCCACCAAAGATGGATGCTGCTCCACCCTGAAGCTCCCAATACCGAGCAAAGAATCTGTGATCAACTGAGGCAGATAGAAAAAAAGATCAACACAAGAGAAAACACAAGAGGTAGCTGGCTGACGGAGATCGAAGTTGACGATATGAGACGAACCATTCAGTCCGAAATCAATGACGAACGACATCAACCAGTCTACCAACCAAATCAAGAAGAAAACCAAACCAATCAACCAGACCAACCAGCCGAAACGGAAGAGAATCTACCACCACCGCCACTTCCACCACCCGCCATCCAACCGAACGTTGAACCGCTTGCAGAACATATAGAGAACGAAAACCAAGACGAAATTGACAGAGTAAGAACTATGATATCTCGGATGTATGCTATAGCCAATATTACACCTTTTGAGGACCGTTATACCTTTCGAAAGCCGGGGAAAAAACAGGAATTTGAACTTAAAAAAGCTTTGCAAAAAATCAACAAAGCCCTTGAAGGCATGCCATTGCTAACCGACATATCTGACGTCAATCAACTAAATGACGTCACTTATGGGTGTGCCTTCCTTTCTATCAAAATTGCGCAACTCGAAAAACAATGTCTGGTAAGAAAACAAGATCGGCGCCAAACGAAAAGGAGCAACTGGCAGCACCAGATGAAAGTTCGCATCGACAATCTCCGCACCGACATCAACAAAATCGAGCAAATGTCAATCGTTGATCCATCGTCAAAAATCAAACGAAACAACAACAGTATGAAAATCAAATTCAGCATACAAGACGAACAATCGCGAATCCAAATCCTAGAAACCTTGAAACAACGTTTGATGGCGCTCAACAACCGTCTAAAACGATTCATCAAACGTGAAAAGCAATACCACCACAACAACACGTTTGAAAATGATCCGGGCAAGTTCTACGACGAAGTGCGCGATAACAAAATACACATCAGCGAACCTCCAACAGAGCAAGACATCAACTCGTTTTGGAAGCCAATATTTAACAACGAGCAACATTACAATCAAGATGCGTATTGGCTCGACGAATACACAAATGACGTAAACGAACAGATTGTCGAATCCGAATATCAACCCATTACGAGTGAAGAGGTTAAATCAGCAACTTCCAAATTCCAGAACTGGAAAAGCCCAGGCATAGACAAAATCCATAACTTCTGGTGGTGCTACTTGACTAACCTACACCCAAAGATAGCAGACATACTCCACCAAACAATGGTCAATCCTAATGAGACACCCCAATGGCTTACAACTGGTCGTACCACCCTAGTCGCCAAAAAACCCGAAACAAGAAACCCTGCCAACTATCGTCCCATTACCTGTCTTCCAATCATTTACAAAATCCTGACAAACATAATCACTAATCGCATGAAAGACCACATCGACCAAAACCACCTGGTCCCTGACGAACAAAAGGGATGCTCGGCCAAAACCTATGGCACCATCGATCAACTGGCAGTCAATGCGATGGTGATGTCAGACGCCGTCAAGAAATGCCGCAATATCAGCACTGCATGGATTGACTACAAGAAGGCATTTGACTCCATCCCTCACGACTGGCTAATTGAATCGCTCAAAATCCACAAGTTTGATCCTACCACCATCAATTTCTTCTCGAAAACCATCCAGAACTGGCAAACATCCCTACATCTCCACACTGACGAAGTTGAAATCGCGAGCGAAATGTTTCAAATAAAGAATGGAATATTTCAGGGAGACAGCCCATCCGGTCTTCACTTCGTCATATGTCTACTTCCATTAACATGGCTCCTCAACAAAACAAACATTGGTTACAAACTTTCGAACTCCGACCAGAAAATCAGCCACCTAATGTTTATGGATGACCTAAAACTTTATGCCCCAAACGATAAACTTATGAACAACCTTATCGATATTGTTAAACGTTTTAGCGACGACATTAAGATGTCATTTGGAATCGAAAAGTGTAATACGCTCACCATCATCCGAGGGAAGGTAAAACGATCAAACAATACGAGACTTGATAACGGAGAGGAGATAAAGTCGTTAAACAATCAGGAATATTACAAATACCTCGGCTTTAAAGAACAAGACCAATTGAGCCCGAACACCAAAGCAGCTCTTAAAGTCGAATATTTCACGAGAATCAAAAAGATACTCAAAACTGAACTGAACAGTAAAAATACCATTACCGCAATCAATGCGTATGCTGTCCCAGCACTCTCCTACGGGTTCCAGATCGTCGATTGGTCAATCACTGAGCTAGAAGCAATCGACAGGTCCACACGCACTCTTCTTCAGCAGTACCACCTAATGCATCACCAAAGTGACATTCTCCGTATCTACCTACCCAGAAAATCCGGCGGCCGTGGACTCATCAACATTACCAACCACTACAAAAAGACGATAATCAACTTCAGCCACTATCTTAAGAACACCAATGAACCCTTGCTCCAAGCCGTATCCAATTGGCAACTTATCCGTGGCCAGAAATCAATCCACGCAAAAGCCGTCCAGTACTGTGAAGAACTAAACATCGACCATCAACAAACACAAACACTCTCGAAACTACAACTCAAACAAACCATTAAAAAGCAATACATCGAATCCATGACAAACTCCCTCCTACAAAAACCACTACACGGCCAACACTTCAGACAACTACAACAACCCCACATCGACTCTACCAAATCGAACCTATGGCTCAAATCATCCACCCTCAAACGATCCACCGAATCAACCATCTGCGCCATCCAAGAACAGTCAATCACCACCAAATATATCAAGAAACATATCCACCACTCAACTAACGACGACTCCTGTCGAATCTGCCGATCATCCAAAGAAACCATCCACCACATCATTTCCGGTTGTACTGCCCTTGCTCCTACCAAATATCTGAAAAGACACAACGACCTTGCTAAATACCTACACATCCTTCTCCTCCAAAAACATCAACTAGACACCACCGACCACCTATGGTACAACTACACACCTCCTCCAGTAATCGAAAATCAACAAATCAAAATCCTGTGGGACTTCTCAATCCAAACTGACCACCATCTCCAGCATAACAAACCTGACATCTTAATACTCCACAAAACCCAACGAAAAGCCATCATAGTCGACATCGCCATCCCCAATGACTCCAACATTGCCACCAAACGTATCGACAAAATCAGAAAGTACACCGACCTCGCGATCGAACTGAAAGCCATGTGGAATCTGGACAAGGTGGAGATAGTTCCCTTTGTAATTGGTGCAACTGGTGTATTTTACAAAGAATTTGACAAAGACATTGAGAAACTTGAATTGAATGGTATGTTGAGGCATGAAATGTGCCAAAAGATTATATTATTAGGAACTGCTCATATAGTCCGAGCATTCATGCAAATCTCATAAATTATTCACTAAAAATTCTCTTTTTTTGAAAACTCCTAAATTTTTTTTTTTTTTTTCACAAAGCCCGGGATCCACGTAAGACAAGTAGTATATATATATTGTCGAAAAGAGGAACCCACATCTTAGAATTCCAGTTTCAACTCTAGTCTTCTTTGAACCAATTCTTCAAACCATCTTACATTAGGGATCTTCGTATAACAATAGGTTTCTCACTAGTAAAGTAAGAATGCAAAACAAACTTTGCATATCTCGCTACAACTGAAAAACGCATTGTTGAGAAGAGGAACCCACTGAAAGTTTCAAGCGGTTAAGAAATTAATAAACTTTATAATGTATATGTATATGTAGTATTTCTTAAGCACGTTTGAAAACCGAACTTTGAAAAACTCTAGTAACTCCGTCGACCTAGACTGCACATTTTCAAATTCCTTGAACCACTCTTGATTTCACGAATTGAAACCTAATCAAGCTCTTCAATCTATCCTTAGCTAAAACAAATCACCTTGAGATAGCTTTGTTTAATACATCTTCGATAACCTTGCGGAAGTTAAATATTATTTTTTTTAAATAAAATTATTTATAATCTAAAATATTATATTTCTAGGTGAACGAAATATTTTTAGCCCAGTCTTTTGAGACCTTTTCTTAATCAAGTCAGAAACTTCTTTGTCTTTGAATCATCTCAAGCTTAACTTAACTTCAGTCCAGTTCTGCTAGCCTTTTTTTAACTTTACACAAGTCTCAATCAAGTCTCAGACGTTATATATTATATATTTTGTGTTTTGACTCCTAATTTTACTCATAACAAGGTACTATATTATGTTGTTAGTATTTATATTTATGTACGGGATGTACTCGTTATTTAATTATAATCAGGAAACTCCAATTGTACAAATTTATCGAAATGAAATGAAAGAAGTAGATAATAATAATACGGGATTTAGTTTGTATAAACGACTGGAAGAATCCGGTGTTCCAGCCTTATAGATACAGGGGCTAGCTACGCAGAAACTTGCGTAGCGAGAAAACAATTTATCAAGCAATAACAAACTCTCAAAACAAAATCAACTCAAATGAAAAACTTTCAATACACAAATCCACATACATGTTTTTCTCAAGAATTATTTTGAGCGGGAAAAAGATTATAATTGCAAATATTGACACTTTTCTTTTGTTTGGAGTTAGTGCACAAAGGTTTCTAGACGACTAAAATTGTTCCCTTTATTACTTTTTGCTTTATTTCTACTATGTATGAATTAGTCGTCTAGCTTGCTAGACTATCGTACACGTAAAATCTTACTTTAGACCTTACGAAAAATCGTTCGTAATGCTATCTTTTGGGAATTTCCCCGCCCTTTTAAGGAACTTTTCCTTCCGTTCAAAACTTTTTGAACGTAAGCAAACTCTACTTACGGCCTTAAAACACTACGTAAGCTTAGGGAAATTCCCCGGTCTTAAAGTAAAGTTTTACGTACATGTGAAAAAAGCTTAATAAAGAAAAGATATTTGATCATATTGAACAGAGTCGTGACCAACACACCATCTTAGCTAGAATTTTAAGCTGGATCAACAAACTGGGAAAGGATATTTAATTTGATAAAAACGTACAGACCGAAACGCCACAAAAAATAACGAGCCGAAAGAGGCTGAAAAATTGATATTTTGCTCAAAAACAATGACACTTATGTCTATGACCACTATGACCAGATGACCAGATAAGACGTAGGCTGCTGGCATCCACTAACGGATTCGTGCTCCTTATACCTCCACTACCTGTGGTTTTGTAGAGGTCTGCGATTCAGACTAGATAAGACGGGGATAAGACACTATGATGCCAAGCCCCCACCAAAAAGAATAATTCGGCACGGCTGCTCATCACCATTTATCAAAAGATTCCCAGGACCGTCATTATGACTCTGGCTCTAATAAGCGATCTCACTTTTTGCTAAGAGTCTGTCTAAATTTATTATATCATCTGGTCAGTATTTTAACCTTTGTTTCTATTTTTTGCTATGTCAGCAATTTACCGCGTGCAAAATCGATGTTTCCAGAACATCGACAGGCGGGATTCGAATTTTGAGCTGAGAAGAATAGCTTTGGGCAGTCCATCATCAACGAAATTTGCACTTTTCTTGAATCAAAATGTCTGCTGTCAAATTAATCAATCCAAAAGCTGAAGTAGCTCGTGCTTCACAAGCTCTTCAGTTAAACATTAGTGCTGCTAAAGGTTTACAGGAAGTTTTAAAGACTAATCTTGGACCAAAAGGAACCATGAAAATGTAAGGTTTTTGATTTCAAAATATGATTTTAGTTTAACAGGTTAATTACAAACTGTTTTAATTCATTGATACTTTGAGAAGCTTAGAACTTTGCAAGTTTGTTACATAACTTGTTTGTTATGAAAAAGGTATCCGACCCCGGCTCGAACTACCAAATGCAAGCAACCTTGGTCTACAAAAACCCGTCCAATCTATATTCTCTATTTGGTTGAGTTGCAGGAGGCTTTAGAGGCGTATTCTCGCAAACTATAGACGCTTACTAATGAGCGGCCCGTCAGCACCTTGAACTGACTACCCAATTCCCCTCACATGGCATGGGTTGACTCAGGCGAAAGAGCGTTCACTTGCCAACTCCTCTTAGTAGCAGTTATCGTCAACTGCTCTTGCTTGGGACTATCTGACAAAACATGGGACGGCAATTGGGCCACCATTTTACCGAACCTCCAAAGTCATTTGATTTGAGTTTTAAAAAATGCACGATATTCTCTTTCACACCGAGTAGGCTTTTAAATCGAAATATGGAAAAAAAACTGTAGTAGAACACGTGCAAATGTCTGGAACGAAGAAGACAAAATTAGTGGCAAAAAGATGAAGCGTTTGACGTCACTCACGCGGCATAGTTACACACTTGTTATTTGTTAATCCCTTTGGGCGATAGGGGGTTGGGCGACGTGCGTTCTCTTATTCTCCAATTGGCGTCCGGACATTTTGATAGAAAACAAAAAAGTTAAAAAGGGCGCGCTATCAGTGAAAGTTATGGTGACCTGTTATGATAGAAAGTATGATTGATAAACTTGGTGGAGTTATCAAAACAAATTTGTTGTTAAAGAGATTTAACTGTAAGTGAAAATACAGGCCAGATATTCAACAGTCCCATGTTTCGACAAATCGTCCCAAGTTAGAGCAGTTGACGGTATGTAGATATAGATAGATAGATAGACAGTAATAGCTCCTTTTATCTTTTTCACAAATCCTTTTTATTTGATTTACTTAGGATTTGAAACTTAATTTTCAAGGCTCGAAATAACGATTTCAAGTGGGTCAGACAAAATGTCCGATCAGGGTTGCTTTAGCTTGAAAATTATGATTTTTGGGTCGGACATGAAGCTATTTGGGTCGGACAATGTCCGATGTCCGACTGTTATTTCGAGCCCTGATTTTGCAATCTCTTACTGTAGATAGCTGAAGTTATTTTTTCTGAAATGGGCTCTTCCAGAAAAAATCCGTTCATGGGGGGTGGAGGATGAATTGTCCAGGGGTATTGAAAAAATGCCAAAAAATTGCAATGTCCAGGGGTAATTTTTTGTGTCGACGGGGCTGATTTGATGTTTGTCCAGGAGTATAACCCGTGTCCAGGGGGTTAAAAATCAAAATGTCCAGGGGTAATTCATGAAAAAAATAATATATCCTCCATCCCCCATGAACGGATTTTTTCTGGAAGAGCCCAATCTGGATTTTCTAGTGATTAACACAGGAAAAAATCTTTAAATCACAAACTAGTGAAAATTGAAAAACAGATTGGGAATTTCAACCTATTTCTTTTAGGACTAGGGAATGTTAACTTGGGATTCTTTGGAGCATTGGGTATTTGTTTTTACCATTCTGGAAATAATTTCCCAAATCTGTTTGGCATGTTCGGGATCAATAAAATCCTCTATGGCAAAACCTAAATCATTAAAATTTTTGAAATAGGTAAAAGTTGTGACCAAGGTGGGGAAACAAAACAACAGCAACCGCTAAAATTCTTTCCAAATGAAAAAAGAAAGCTATCTGAAAATACAAATTCACAAGTTTAGTAATTTAGTTAGGGAAAGAAAATATCACGAATTGTGACCTTGCTTGCTTTATTCTATTCTTTCTCTAGATCGGGAAATGTGATTTCTTGAATTAGGGAAATAAAATTTCCCAGATTGAGAAATTCGATTTCCCGAACTCTTTAATTTGAGTGTATCCTTTAGACAATTATTAAATCAGAACTTATTTTTCAAACCTTCAAATAAGACAATTCAATCAAACTAGAAGCATATGGGATAAAAAACAAGTTGCTTGAATGGATCAAAGACTTCCTGAAGGATCGATCCCAGATTGTCAAAGTAAACGGAGTTGAATCGGTGCAAAAAGCAGTGCTCAGTGGAGTACCTCAAGGTAGTGTCCTAGGGCCTACCCTTTTCGTTCTTTATATCAACGATCTACCAGATTCCGTTAAGTCAAAATTATTCCTTTTTGCTGACGACACCAAACTCGTCAATAAAGTGGAATCAGTTGAGGATGCACTAGTAATACAAAACGATATTAACCAACTACAAAAGTGGTCCGAAACATGGCTATTAACTTTTCATCCTAACAAATGTCATGTGCTAACCCTAGGAAAGCCAAATAATATCAAACATGTACACGAATACACACTAGGGGATAAAATCCTTGAACGTGTATCATTCGAAAAAGATCTTGGTGTTATCATCGATAAGAATCTGTCCTTTGACCAACACATATCAAATCAGGTGAAAAAAGCTAATTCAATGGCTGGTCTTATCAGGCGGACCTTCACGTACCTCAACTCCAGAACTGTTTCGAAAACTGTACGTAACATTTGTCAGACCACACTTAGAATACGCCCAAGTTATCTGGTCACCAAAACTGAAAAAACACGCGAGATTGATAGAAGGTGTTCAGCGACGTGCATCTAAAACAGTTGAGACATGTGGACAGCTAAGCTATGAAAATCGAATGCAAAGAATCGGAATAACTAGTCTAAAATACAGACGCGAGGTAAGTGACATGGTTGAGATCTTTAAAACATCTAAACTACTATGACAAATCTTGCATCCCTAAGAAATGTAACCAGCGAGGGAGACCTATGAGAACGCACGACTCTGAATTAGTAGTAATCTTTGGGAACGATGGTGTTCGCGGTCCGCAGAGTAACTCCCTATACTATCGGGGCATTAAGCAGTGGAATAGTTTACCTTCAAAAGTAGTCAACTCATCCTCAGTGGAAGAATTTAAAGAGACCCTTAGTGTGGCCTGGAAAGCTAAAAAGTTTGAATATGATTGAAAGTGTCACTATTGTTGCATACCTGTCTATATTATAACAATGTAAATAATTAACCCAAAATGTATGAGCGATTCATAGAGGCCCATGTGTCCGCACGGTGGCCTGCGAATTTGTAAAACAATATTATTATTAATCAAAAATTTTAAACTGTCACAAATTAGAGCCTACAGTAAGTTCGGGAAAATTATTTTCAGGTTAGGGAATTAATTGATTTCCCTAACTTGTATTAGGCATTCGCGTGAGAAAAAAACACAAGTGATTTTTCACTCAAAAGTGTTTGAGTTGTATGTAAAGCAAACCATTATAAGGATGTACTCGATCAGTGTGTAACACAACGCTAAAGGTGAGGCGTCCCGCCAGGGCGGCCTCATTCGTTCGCAATGGACTTGCGTCGCAAGGGCTCAGTGGATCGGTGAGACAGATTTGAGGTCATTAAGTTGGCTCTCTAGTGCAGCTCCACTGTTGTGACAAAAGTGCCGGGATTCTCAAAGTAGCACAAGTACATGTCAGAACGAATGAGAGCTATTGAACCAATGAGAGCTATCGAACCAATGCTCACAGAATGATCAAATACATTTAATTATTTTACCAGCTTTCTATAAATCAGGATTGAATTTGTGAATGATGTTTTCGCAGAAACACAAAATGTTCTTTATTGTGAAAATTCGGGAATAGCATTTTCTTGATAGTGAAATTTCAATTTCACCAGTTAGTTAAAACAAACATCCAGATCATGCTTACCATTAATCTACATCCGGATAATGTGTTAGTGATATCCCGAATCCCAACCTAGGGACAGTTTATACATAGAGTGTACCACTATTTAAAATTGATTGAATACATACAGCAGTGGTGCAAATAGGGAAATTTCAGTTGGCCGGTAATATTTCGAGTGTAACGAGCAGGGGGTCTGGAACCATCTTAGAAAATTTGTAGTCTGTAATGACCTTTAGATTGGCTAAAACACCTATTTTGATTTAAAAACTGCTCCTCTTTTAATTAGAAGTGCCATTAAGAAGCCTCTAATCTAAAATTTTAACCGGACAAAATGAAAAACTAAGCTTCAGAATGACCGGTAGAAACTACAAAATGACCGGTATTTACCGGTCACCGGCCGTTATTTGCAGCACTGTACAGTGGTCGAAATAAGCTTTTTCGTTGTGATCGGTTATTTTAGTGAATCCCTTGTGTCACCCCTGAAGGCCGACCAAGGTTTGGGCTGAGGGGCAAGAAAATTTGAAAATTTGCCCCTCATTATTAAGATAACTTTCTCATTTTGATGACAACAATTATTTATAATCCTAGTAATGAATCCTTTGAGCAAAGGAAAGGTAAGCAAGATCATTGCATAGCAGAGAGAATAGCTTTTTCTTTAAGATTTTTTGAAAAAGATACAAATTCAACATTTTTTGTACAAATTATGCCTCGAAGATGTTTAAATTAGTTGGTATGAATACAAAAACATGCACTTTGATAGAAAATCATTGTTTCAAAAGATAACTGAGCCAAAATTAGCCAAACAGTATAGGATTGATATAGATCTTTTAAATATTGACGTCAGCTATTTCTTTGAATTTGAAAATTTTCTGGTCGGTGATTTTTCATTTCTGGTCGGTTTTAACCAATAACCGACCGCTGGCATATAAAGAGTTGGAAAAAAATATCTAAAAAGGGTGCAATTTTTCTACTTGACAACCCAAGGAAAAATATTACCACCATGAAATTATGTAATAGTGTCTAGGCTAATGCTAAAAGAAAGTTTAAATATTTTGTGTATATGGACATGTTTTTTAATTGTTTCGTTTTTGGCATTTTCAAAAAAGCTAAATTTTGATTGGGATAACTTGGAGGTCTGAAATTTTCACAGGATGTTAGTAGTGATGATAGGACCCCAAAAAGTTCTTTTCCCAAAATTCTAGCTGTTGTAGGGGCCGGTTAGGAGCAAATTTTAGCATTTGCATGTGTTTCGGAAAATGATCTAAATCAGAGCTAAAAACCCAGGAAGTTGTCTATCTGACCAATGATTCTCATAGAGGGATGGCAATTAAAGCAGCCTATTGTTAAAAGGCCCACATTTTCCTATCGTGGGGCCCTTTTTAGAGCACTTTTTTAGCACCTATTTTCCCATTGACAATAAGTGCCAAAACACCAAAGTAAAAGGCTTGATAGGGTATAAGACTTCCATAGCTTCTTTTAAAATAGTTGAATAGTCAAGTTATTAACACCAATATAACAATTGAGCTATTAAAAGGCCCGTTTGGAGCTAGATTTAGCATTTTTCCACTGAAAATACTGCAGCAGAATTACTAGTATGTTTCTAAACACCTAATTAAAAGGCTGGAGTGGGTGTAAAACCTTCATAACTTCCTTTGAAGTAGTTTAATAATCAAGTTATTAACACCAATAAAACATTTGAGCTGTTAAAGGGCCCGTTTGGAGCTAAATTTAGCATTTTCCACTGGAAATACTGCAATTTATTCTGCTTCTCTTACTAAAATTAACTTTACACCTAGTCTAATTTTTGCTAAATTCAGCTCATTTTGAGACCTAGGAACATAATATAACCTCATGAAGTTCTTTCAATTGTGTATCAAACAGTAATGATAACTTATTTGATGTTCAAAACCTTTTCAGGGTCCAGAATCGAGCAAATATTTAACATTTTCCGTTAACATGCTAAAATACTGCTCGTTTTTGGTCCATTTAACAATGATAAAGATCACAGAAAAGACTTTTTAAGCTTCATGAATGATCCAAGCATCAAATAGCGCCTAAATGAGCTATGAAATAACAATAACCTTCGGGTAATCAAATTTTAGCATAAAAACATGGCCTTCAAGAACTCTAAGTCCACTCTATGCTAAATTTTTGCTCGTAAAAGGACCCTAGAATGCTTTATATCGGCCAAATTTGTTTTTTCTATCTTTTTGAATGCCTCAAGTATACATAATATCAATATCATACTTCTTTTGTGTTTATCTTAACTGTGCTAGTTGATTAAAAAAAAGTCACATCTACTGCTAAAAACATGCTCATAATGGGACCATACAACCATTTTTAGTGATTGCTTATGTTTTTATATTGATCTTATAAGGTATAAAAAGGCATGTGCAAAGTATTAGAGTCATAGCAGAAAAATTGAGAGAGATACAAGCCTCTAAATCCAAATGCTAAGTATTTGCTCCCACTAAAATGCTAAGTATTGGCTCATTTTTGGACCGCACTTTGTTGAAGCATAAGTCATGAAATATTTAAGCTTTAGAAAAAATTCCTTTAAATTTTTAAAGTTCATCTTTTCCACGCAACCATCATCAGGGCATAATTTCAGTTCATTCATTATATTAGAAATGAATGATGATTTCCCAAGACCCCTGAAAACGAAACAATTAAAAAACATGTCCATATAAGAACCAATTAAATTAAAATTATTTCATTTTAGGTTGGTGTCAGGTGCTGGTGATATCAAGTTGACTAAAGATGGAAATGTTCTCCTTCATGAAATGGTATTTTGGACTTATCCAATTTAGTTTTTCAACATAATATTGAATTTGAAGCTTATGAGTCGTTTAACACTTCATTGTTCTGTAATATTTTGTAACTTATGAATTAAACTAGAACTTATTGTGTCATTTAAAGCAAAAGAAAATGGAAAAAGAAATTTTTAGAAAGAGGAGAGACTTTCATACGTATATATATTATAACAGCAAAAAAATGGAATATTTTATTTATTTTACGTTTTCAGCAAATCCAACATCCTACCGCCTCGATGATTGCTAAAGTTGCAACTGCCCAGGTATGAAAAAATAGGAAACATTCGTTCTTAACAAAGGTCTTCATTTCAGCAAACTTTGAAACTTCCATCTAGATTTCAGGCTCAGATGTTTCCTGTCCTTCCTGTCAGTTCAAAATAAGATTTATTATTATATACCTGTAGGCAAAAACAGCCATTGAATAATTCTTGATATACCATGAATATTATACCACGGTAGATTTTTTTTTTAATTTTGCTTTCAAAGTTAGATTTTTTTGTCGCTCTTGTTGTTATCAAAGAAATTCATTAAAATAAATCGATTGTCAATTTCATGAACAAATTTTATGACTCGAAGTAATTAAGAAAATCATTAAAAAAGAAAAACATTCGAACGTTCGATTATGGGGGTGTTTTATATAGTGAAACGTTTGACTATTGCCCTATTGACATAAATAATGTTTTGTTTTTGCCTCTAGGTATATAATAAAACATATATTCAATAGGTTTTCGTTGGTTATTGGATTTATTAACCCTCGGTGATGTATATTCAACTCGGCTTCGCCTCGTTGAATATTACATCACCTCGGGTTAATAAATCTCAATAACCAACTTTTACCCATTGAATATCTGCTTATTATTATATACCCGTAGGCAAAAACAGCCATTGAATAATTCCTGATATACCACGGTATTATACCACAGTAGAATTTTTTTTTCAAACTTTTTTTCGAAACTTGATTTTTTGTCACTTTTATTTTGTTGCTATTAAAGAGAGACAATAAAAGAGTTCAATTGTGAATTTCGTGAACAATTGAATGACTTTAAATCATTAAAAGCAATTAAAAAGAAAAAACATTCGAATGTTCGATTTGTGTAAGAGTTTTGTGTGAATCTCTCTACAAAATAGAAACTTATAACTTGTTTTCGTCTTTGGGCATATAATAAAACATATATTCAATAGGTTTACGTTGGTTATTGGATTTATTAACCCTCGGTGATGAATATTCAACTCGGCTTCGCCTCGTTGAATATTACATCACCTCGGGTATCTGCTTATTATTCTTTTACTTGAAATTATTATTCTTTTACTTGAAATTATTATTCTTTTACTTGAAATTATTATTCTTTTACTTGAAATTATTATTCTTTTACTTGAAATTATTATTCTTTTACTTGAAATTATTATTCTTTTACTTGAAATTATTATTCTTTTACTTGAAATTATTATTCTTTTACTTGAAATTATTATTCTTTTACTTGAAATTATTATTCTTTTACTTGAAATTATTATTCTTTTACTTGAAATTATTATTCTTTTACTTGAAATTATTATTCATTCATGAATCTATCTTCAGGATGACATTACAGGAGATGGCACTACTTCAAACTGCTTAATCATTGGAGAACTCCTCAAACAAGCTGATCTCTATGTGTCTGAAGGCTTGCACCCACGTCTTGCCACAGAAGGATTTGAGATGGCCAAGAAAAGAGCTCTTGAGGTAAGAGAGTGTATTACATAAGTGTTGGAGGTAGAAAGCATACAGGGAGTTTCTCTTGAAATTGTTTCTGAATTTTCTTTACTCGTATCATACAGATTTTTAAAGAAAGTACTTTGGATAGTATTGAATATCAGAATTAATAAGTTATTTGAGGTAATCCTTAGTTTTTGCATTTCAAAAAAGTTAGTACCCGGTACTATTTTAGGGGTGGGGGTGTGTATTTTTCACTCTTCTAGCAAGTACAGGGTACTATTTTGGTACTTTTTCACAGAGTTTTGTTCCTTTTTCAATAAAAAAAGTAGTCTTTTGTAATATTTTGACTTTTTTCAAATATTATTTTTTTGATATTAAATTTGTTTTAATTGAGAAACTTTTTTTTTACTCTTTTGAGAAATTTTTTGATTTTTGTGAAGACAAAACTTTCGAAATGGTGAAGAAGTGTGTTATTAAAAAAATTAAAGGACAAAAGCCTCTGACTTAATCAATGATAGTTTGTTTGAATAGCATACCATTGCGAATCTAAAAATAGACATTGATTTTCATGTTTGACTGAAATTCAATCCCATCACCCTTTGCGTTTATTATGCTTGCACGCAAATTACACTCAATTACAAAGAAAAAGTAATAACTTTCACGACTTTTGAATTAAGACGAAAAGGATTGTGGGATTGAATTTCGGTCAAATGAGAGAAATAATAATCATGACGTTTGCACGACGAAGTGCTATTATCTGTCCATTTCAGTCAGAAAAACTAACATAGTACCCTCTCTTTTGGTCTAATCTGCAAAATATAAGATTTTAGGGGGTGGTGTCTCTATTTTTTACAGCAAAAATGAAGTAGTACCTAGTACTAAATATGGGTGGGTGGTACTAAAAAGAAATTGAGTGAAAGATCAAGTTAGTACCCTATGGGTTAGTACCCTGCCTCTGTACCCCCCCTGGTTCTGCCTACCTTATTACACTTGATAGCTATTTACTCAAGTTACCAATGTAATGAGAATTGGGTTGTACCCAAGTTATTTACAGCCTGTAATTTCCAGCAATTGGTAATTTTCCAATGAATTATTGTACTTATTTCTCCCGGGTTGAATACTTGATTATTTAAATATATATAAGATATTGTTAATAATGAGTAATGGGATACAAAAAGTATCTTTTTCTTTTTTCTTAGGTTTTGGAAGAGATCAAAGTTGAAAATACCATGGAGAGAGACATTTTGATCAATGTTGCACGAACCTCACTGAGAACCAAAGTTCCCAAAGAATTAGCAGATCATCTCACTGAGGTAACTTTTTATGCTGACCAGGGGGGGGGGGTCCATGTACAAAACATCGGCATGTATCAGTACTTTGTAGCAAATTTCGATTTTAAACACCCACCTACCCCTATAGTACAAAATGTACAAAATACTATCCAGCAAACTCCCAAAAACACCCAAATACACCCTGACACCCCCTGTATATACTATCAAGCAAACTGCCAAATATACCCCAACACCCTCCTTACATAGTACACTATACTATCCAGGAAACTACCAAATATACCCCTACACCCCTTTTTCAAATCACAATTTGATTTGATTTTGGCTTTTTAGTACACAAATACTAAGCAGAAAATCCGAAATTTGACCCTGACACCCCCTGTATAGTACACGTATACTAAACAGCAAATCAGAAATTTGACCCTGACACCCCCATGCAGGGATCGAATTAGCGTATCGCATTTCGCAATTCCCGATGCATTTTTGGACAAGCTAAAAATTGAAAATTGATCCATTTTAGGATACAAAATCATGCTTATCAAAAAATTGCGATGCACTTTCTATCCCTTATTTCGATGCCTGCCATGTATAGTACACAAGTACTAAACAGCAAAATCTTTTGAAAACACCCACCCACCCCATGAAACATGTCGCTTTTTGGACCTACCGGGAGGTCCTTTAATTTGACCGTTGTCCGTTCGTCTGTTACAAGCTTTTCTCGAGATTGGCTCATTAGTTTTTTTTTATTTTTTGCACAATGATACAAAATAGCAATGCCTGAAAAGTGACGGAGCCCGATTTTTGAAAAAAAAATTTGGGGGGCAAATTTGGGCCAAAAACTACCTAAAAATAAGGTTTTTTGGACTTTGTGCAAAATTGCTTCATTAGTTTTTCTTGATTTTTGGCAGAAAGATAGAGTGCAAGGTACCCTAAAATGTGGCTGAAGTAATTTTTCTCGGAAAATTTTTTTTCGTCGTCAAATACGGATTTTCGCAAATTTGGGCCTAAAACTACCTAAAAATAAGGTTTTTTGGACTTGGTGCAAAATTGCTTCATTAGTTTTTCCTGATTTTTGGCAGAAAGATAGAATGCAAGGTACCCTAAAATGTGGCTGAAGTAATTTTTCTCTGAAAATTTTTTTTCGTCTTAAAATACGGATTTTCGTTTTTTGGGGAAATTCCCTTTTACCATTTTCCTGTTAGCAGCTTTTCTCGGGATTGGCTCATTAGTTTCTTTTAATTTTTTGCACAATGATACAAAATAGCAATGCCTGAAAAGTTACAGAGCCAGATTTTTGAAAAAAATTTTTGGGGGGCAAATTTGGGCCAAAAACTACCTAAAAATAAGGTTTTTTGGACTTTGTGTAAAATTGCTTCATTAGTTTTTCCTGATTTTTGGCAGAAAGATAGAGTGCAAGGTACCCTAAAATGTGGCTGAAGTAATTTTTCTCGGAAAATTTTTTTTCGTCGTAAAATACGGATTTTTGTTTTTTGGGGAAATTCCCTTTTACCATTTTCCTGTTAGCAGCTTTTCTCGGGATCGGCTCATTATTTTTTTTCATTTTTTGCACAATGATACAAAATAGCAATGCCTGAAAAGTGACGGAGCCCGATTTTTGAAAAAAATTTTTGGGGGGCAAATTTGGGCCAAAAACTACCTAAAAATAAGGTTTTTTGGACTTTGTGCAAAATTGCTTCATTAGTTTTTCCTGATTTTTGGCAGAAAGATAGAGTGCAAGGCATCCTAAAATGCGGCTGAAGTAATTTTTTTCGGAAAATTTTTTTTCGTCGTCAAATACGGATTTTCGTTTTTTTGAAATTCCCTTACCATTTTCAGCTTTCTCGGGATCGGCTCATTATTTATTTTTTTCATTTTTTGCACAATGATACAAAATAGCAATGCCTAAAAAGTGACAGAGCCCGATTTCGAAAAAAAATTTGGGGGGGGGGGCAAATTTGGGCCAAAAACTACCTAAAAATAAGGTTTTTTGGACTTGGTGCAAAATTGCTTCATCAGTTTTTCTTGATTTTTGTCAGAAAGATAGAGTGCAAGGTACCTTAAAATGTGGCTGAAGTAATTTTTCTCGGAAAATTTTTTTTCGTCGTAAAATTTTCAAAAAAATACGACCAAGTTACACAGTGATAAAAGAAAATAAATCAGACGTTTTTGCATTGTTCTAAAACTTATTGTGTTTGCTCAATACCAATAGTAAAATGTAGAGCACTTACTTTTATCTGATTTTGATCAACAGGTAGGTCCATTCAGCATGTTGCTTGTTTGTACATGCCCCCCCCCCTGTGCTGACAAATAATCCATACAACATACACGTTTGATAGACAAAACTAAAAATTCAATAGGCCATAGCCAAACAATGATGTTTTAACTTCAGACTCTGATAAACTTTCATAAATCTCAGGAGGGTATTGATTTTCAGAAGGGTATTGACTGTCAGAAGACTGGCTTAATAAACTTTGTCAAGGATAACAATCACACCAAGCTATTATTATCTACCAAAGTGAATTTTAAATACCACCTGTAGATTGTTGTTGATGCTGTCCTTGCCATCAAACGCGATGGGAAGCCAATCGATCTTCACATGGTTGAGATTATGGAAATGACTCACAAGACTGATTCTGAAACCAAGTAAGAATTAGTTGGCCAAGCACCAGTAATTTGTGCAAAACTTAAACAACCCTGTTAAGCCTCTCCTCCTGTAAAAAAGACCTAAAAAAGACAACTCTGTCTTAATTAACCTAGACTACATAGAGCCTACTTCTGACTGAACTTTGCTTTCCTATAATTTTGATGACATTGAGATTGAGTCAAGTAAAGTAGACTAGGGGATATTATTATCATGAATTGTTTCACTTTCGTTTTCAAAATTACAAGCAAACAAAGAAACAATAAAATATGTTCTAAAACTTCGTCAAAGTTCATGAAACTATAACAAACACATAAAGATACCTTCCAAATTTGAAAAGTATTAGTGATATTGTTCTGGATCTAGTAGTATGTCTTTGCCACCCTCTCAAGCAAAGCCAAAATTTTGAGTCAGCCAAATTACACCAGTTTACACCATCCAGTTTATCAAAAAGCTATAAGTGGCTCCCGGGCTATTATTATCCCTGAATAAGTAAAAAGCAAGACGGAAAGTGAAAAAATAAAAACAAAACATTCCCTTTTTTGTAACCATGATGAATTAAGTATTTTATAATTTGAGAGGGTTTCACCATTCTTCATCACTTCACTTTTATTCAGGCTGATCAGAGGTATTGTGATGGACCATGGAGCACGTCACCCTGACATGAAAAAAAAAGTAGATGATGCTTTCATTTTGACATGTAATGTCTCCATGGAGTACGAAAAGAGGTCAGTATTGTTTGATCTTGTAATTAATGCACAATCTTTCTTATTTGAAGATGGTTGATATGTATACTGCTACGTCACTAAACGACATGCTGTCTGAGATTTAAGTATTGACTTCTTTGTTGGGTTTTGTTTTGAGGTATTTTTTCAAATACTAAAAATTGATTTCAAATTTCACGTTGAAATAATTCCTTTCTATTCGCCAATTTCAAATTGCTTTGTTTTAAATTTCAGTGAGGTCAATGCTGGATTCTTCTACAAAACCGCTGACGAGAGAGAAAAGTTAGTCCACGCTGAACGAAAGTTCACCGATGATAAAGTTCGTCAAGTTATTGAATTCAAGAAGAAAGTTTGCGATGCTGGTGACAAAGGATTTGTGATTGTCAACCAAAAGGTATGATGACATTGTATTGCAACCAATTAAATTATTGATTTTTCAGTTTTGTGAAAAAACTTCCAAACGGACTACCATTAAGCCTATCTGACTAGCTTCTCCTTACAGAGGATTCCCGGTTCTGTATCGAGTGGTCTAGAGTTGTCTTGTTAGAATCGTCTTACGCTGAAGTTTATACTGCCTGCTAGCTTGCGAAACACTGACACACAATTTTCAGATCAAATGCGTTAATTCAGCGTGAGCCACTAGGGAACAAGGCCAGCGCACTCTTACATCATCCACAATATGTTGTGGAATCAATACCTAGCATAGTCCCTGACAGGCTTCTTGAGTCTCCGTCTCCCCAATACGCCTCACATGGCATGGGGTTGGCTTGGGCGAAGGTATTTTCGCTTGTCAAGTGAATCACAGCACCGAGTGGGAATCGAACCCTGTCCTCCTAGACGGCTGTCAAGAATTATAACCACTACACTACTGGGCATTAACTTTGCGTGAACTTACATATTGCAGTATGCAGTGCTGACGAGTCCTAATAAGGACGAAATGCATATGCTGCTCTGCCACCCAAATCTCCTGAAAGAAGATAGTTAGACAGAAATTCTTTGAATTTCTTCACATTTATATTTGAATAAATAATATTTTGGTATCATCTTCGTCTCTCGTAGTTTTATACGGCATTTCAAATTTTAAGCTTTTCATTCGAATCATTCATTCTTGCTTATTTTCATTCCAGGGTATTGATCCCGTCTCTTTGGACATGTTAGCAAAAGAAGGAATCGTTGCTTTGAGAAGAGCTAAGAGAAGAAACATGGAAAGGTACAGTATCTTGAGGACTATTTTCATAATTTCGAATTACACAGTACCACCTTAGATTAGAGCTTCCTAATCATAGAGGGAAAACTACATTTTTCAATCCAGCACAGACCTCTTGTGTTTGTATTTCTACTTTGTTACTTTTATGCCAATTTATTGTAACGTATAAAGTAGATTGGCTCGTTGATTTTTAATCTCGAAACTATTATTTCTCAATTCTTTGTACAGAATCCCTTTGGCATTTGGTGGTTATGCAGTCAACTCATTCGATGACCTCTCTGAAGATTGTCTCGGAAAAGCTGGCAACGTTTACGAACATGCTTTAGGTGACAACAAATACACTTTCATCGAAGACACGGAGAACCCGAAATCAGTGACCATTTTGGTGAAAGGTCCCAACAAGCACACCATCACTATGATCAAAGATGCTGTCCGTGATGGACTACGTGCTGTAAAGAACGCCATCGAAGACGGTATGCTAAATTAATTGTTGTCATTTTCTCTTAACATGAGTGTTAAAAACTTGAAAAATAAAGCCACTCATAAGTCTTTTGAAATGAGCTTGATTCTTCCGACATGAAATCTTGCACATGTTTTTGAATTTCCTAATACACAAACTATTCATTTAGATAAGTTATCCCAGTAGTCCAAAATATGTTACAATGAAATCTCAGTGACCATTCTTGGGGGCTGTTAAACGATAAGCATGTCAGAATGGGTAAGCCTGGTTTCACAAAATGTTTTATACCAAAAAGACTTTCACAAATAATATAGCTATTTATTATGTTGAAATTATTGAAAATAATTTGTCTTTAGGAGCTGTGATCCCTGGTGCAGGAGCATACGAAATCGCTGCACACTCTGCATTGACGATCTTACGCGAAACGGTATCGACAAGAGCAAGACTCGGTGTTCAGGTAAAGTTTGATATTTTCTTTAACAGATCTCGTTATCAGCGTTTGCTTGCATTTTGAATATATGCCTGTTTCAACTTTTTCAATTCGTGTCAATTATTTCAAGCACACAAGATCTGACCTGATTGGAGGTTCGATCGATTTTAATAATATTTCTTTCTTTGTTTGCAGGCTTTTGCTGACGCACTCTTAATCATCCCCAAAGCGTTGGCCTCGAATTCCGGATACGATCCACAAGAAGCGACCGTCAAATTACAAGCGGAATACGGAAAATCGAAAGTTCCGGTCGGAATCGACTTAAACACGGGCGAACCAATGAACCCTGCAACGAACGGCGTTTGGGACAACTATCGCGTTAAACGACAACTTATCAACTCATGGTAAGGCTTTGTAATCCTATCGGGCTCTTCCAGAAAATGTTCGTACCTTAATTGGATAAATTTTCGCGTGTACTAATTTTCGCGAGACGAGGATTTAAAGATTTCGCGTGGATAAAATTTCGCGAACCAACGGTCTTTGAAATTTTCGCGTGGACTAAATTTCGCGAAAATTAATCCACGCGAAAATCTATCCACTTAGGTAAGGTACATGGGGTGGAGGATATAGTGTCCAGGGGTAGTGTTGGTTGTGAAATGCGCATTATTAGCTCTTCTTTGATGGTACGAAACATGTTAAAAGTGATCTTTAAACAATAATTTAAAATTTAATCTTATATATAATTCAAAAAAATTCGCGAGTAAGACCTTTTCAAATTCCCATTGGTACTTAATTTTATCCCCGCGAACATTAAAGTAGGTTTTTAATCAGGAAAAATTTGCAATAGACTGGTGAAAAAAGATGCTTTCAAGAATCATTTTCTTGGCTGAGAAGTCCAGGAACATTTATGCTCTGAATCCTGCGGAATCACCACAATGAAAACTACATAAAGCTAAATAAAAGTTTCTAATCAGGCGAAAATAAAAAAATGTAGTATTTCCGGAAACCGGCCGGGTGAAAAAAATTTTCTGATCTGGCCGCAGACTTCGTTAGTAGTTGATACATTAGTATTCAGGGCTTATTTCATACTGTTTGTACATAAAAGTTATCTTTAAAGTTCTATTTCGATGATGTTCAGTTATCAAAAATAGCAGAAATAAATTTCCTTCTTTCACCCGCATTCCGGAAACACTACATCTTTTTATTTTTGCCTCATTACCTAACCTTGTTTTTTTTTTCAGTACGGTGATCGCTGGTAACCTTCTCCTCGTTGACGAAGTCATGAAAGCTGGAATGTCATCACTCAAAGGCTAACACTATCACATTCTTCCCAATGGTGTAGCTGGCTGGCTTCCAAAGCTGACAGACTGCTCTTCTCTAGGGTTTTCATGATTTCCGTTCAAATTTAGTCCATTGTTTTTTTTCTATTATTTTATTTTATGTAGATTCTCATTAAAACCTATTGCAAAGAAATTTACGACAAACGAATTGAAATGAATTCACTTACTAGTACATTTCCTAAGATCTAAAATAAAAATGTGATTGGATCAAAAAATCTCCCAAGCTCCCAACGGGACTTGCAAAATTTAATCCTCGTGAAATTATATCCCATCAAAGTAATTTTGATAAGGGGGCCGTTCACAGTACGTACGCAAGGGGAAGGGGTCTTCTCAAAAGCGTATGCTTTCGCACAGGGGTAGGATAGTATACGTACGCAGGTTTCTTAAAAAACATTGAGTTTTATATATGAAATAAAGGTCCGAACTGAACGATTTGAATTCGAAATTTTCTTCAACCGAGTGGGAGGGTAGAGAGTCATTTGCGTACGCTTGCGTGCAGGGGGGGGGGGTACTCGCTTTTCGACATTTTAGTGCGTACGTACTATGTGGATGACCCCAAGCAGAAAAAGATTCTTAAAATTAAATTTTGTTATTTTAGCCTAATTTCGTAGTCAGCCGCAATTTATGCTAAAAAATAATAGGGTCCCATTTTTTTGCCCGCTACCACGGCTCTTTCAAGATTATTTAGACACGTTTAAAAACTTGTTTTGCTCTAGCGAAATAATGTATTTACAGTTGAAAAGATTTGTTACATTTTTAAAAGCGTATAAAACAATATAGTATGATAAAGCTATGACATATAATAAGTAATTTTTCAAAAATGTTCTGAACCGTGGGCTATTTGAAAGTTTTGATTTCTTTCGGCGAATGTCCAGCACTTTTATAAATATTCATTCGTGCTACGGTGCAGCTCCAAATCCTGGAAATTTGCCTGAGTTTTCTGAATTACACGTTTTTTTATAAGATACATACAAAATTTTTGAAGCCTAAAAATGTTCTTAACATGTTCTTATTTACACCATTTTGTTAACATTTTTAAGAAGCATTCGGCGAGCCATTTGTACGAAATATCTGCTGTTCTTTGCCAGGTGAAGGGTTTTTCTTTGAAAGTGACCAGCACATCCCATTTTCCGGGATGGTTTGTTTTCTTCAAATTATCTGCTGTTCTTATTCAGGAGAAGATATCATTCATGAACAGCAGATAGTATTTTCTAGATGGCGACATCACCAATGAACAGCAGATAATAATTTCTAGATGATGACGTAATACGTTGAACAGCAGATCGTATTTTCTAGATCGGGCAAAACCCACCAATAAAAAGGAGATCGTATTTTCTAGGTCGGGCAAAACAGATAGATTTTCAACTAAGCGAGCCAGCAAGCTGTACAGCAGATTTAAGATTTTGTTTGTAATTTACTAGGCATACCCGATGTTGCCAGAGGACAGAAAGGCGAAAAATCACCTTAAATAAATGTCTAAAAGGACCAGAATCTTAACTTTGATTGAAAACCATTAGTTTTCGCGATATTAGACTCCTTTCGACACATGTTACAACAGGGTGGGGGGTTTGGTACGAAAATCTTGGACATAATGAGTACTGGAAAGGTTTACGAGAATTTCTTGCATTTCTTACACCGCATTTAAGAGAAGTGGTATTTTAGTCTATAATTTATGGGGCCATTCAGACATAGAGACCACCCAATTTTGGTCTTCTCAGGACCATTTTTTTCAATGGTTTTTTTCGCAACCTATCATTAAGAGAAATGTGTATGTTTGATAAAATCATGGTAAGATTTAAGAATAGGTTTATTTCAGTCTTGTTTAATATTTTTTTAAATTAGTCATTGATTTAGTACAAAATGAATTACAAATTTCCTTAACTATAATTTGTAAGGTGAGGAAATTATATTAAATAACATTTACGCATTCTAAACTTTTCAGAGTTTTCAGGAATTCATTACCTTAGGGAACTGTTTTCGCTATGCGAGGCTGTAAAATAGACGATTTTTGTCGATTGTATTTTCGCGGTTGACACCCAATTTTTGCCGAAATTATCTAGTGAAAATCGTATTTTGCGGAGCTAATGTTTGCGAAAATTAGCTCCCTTAAGGTACTTTAATCGTACAAATTTTAGCGAGACTAATTTCAGCGTATATTAGCGAGCCAGGAAAATCTTGATTTTTTTGGATTTATTTTAGCGAATCACGATTTCAAAAAATTTCGCGTGGATAAATTTTAGCGAATACTCGTATTACATTATTGATCGAATTCGTTTTCTAGCATTTCTTTGAACTATTGTTAAAAATGTATCAAGGCAATTTAACCAGAAATTTCGCGTGGATACTGTAAATCTCTAAAATTTCTACGATTAAAGTAGTCCACGTTCAACCCACTGTCGATAAGGAGGACCTCCACTTAAGAAAAAATGAATTGGAATCTTACCTAAAAACCTGTTCATGGGGGATGTAGGATATTTTATGCAAGTGCTTTCAATAACCCTGAAAAAATCTTGAAAAATGGCCATGTCCAACAATGGCTAAATTTAATGAAATATCCAGGGATAAATGATTGAAAAAATAAAATATTTCCTAATAATAAAATTCTCATGAAGACTTTTAAATGTTCCGACGAGTGAATCCGTTGACAGCTTGATAATAAAAAATCACAATCTTCACGATCCCAATAAACTTCTCTTTTGACCAAAGACTGATCTTTCGAAACCTAAGAGGTAGGAAATGGAAAATCATAGCCATGAAATTAGGAGTACCTTAAAAAAAGAATAGAGAATGGTAAAACAACAGAGGGAATTTCATTTTGCAAATGGCTTAAAAAATTAAATTTTCAAGAGTTTAATTTGGCAGATGAAGAATATTTTTTAGCAAAAACCATACATGTTTTTTTATAAGCATAACGCTTATAAGCATATGAAGGCTCAGATTTGCAGAATTCCTAAGCATAACATGAGCATATATGTCAGCCTAAAATATTTTTCAAGTTGTCATTTTTTATCTTTCCAAAAAAGTTTGGTAGAGGTCAAGTAAAAAATAAGAAATTCCACGGCTAGCTTACATTCCACTGCTCCCAAAATCTGAAGAAATTTTTACAAAATTTCTGAAATTTCATTAAAAACTTGGCTCGGGGTGAATCATAAGCATAATTCTTAAGCATATAATAAGCATAAACTATGCCTGGATGCTTTGAGAACTTAAGCATACACGAGCCTGACCAAGGGGCATACACTTGCTTATAAAAAAACATGTATCAAATGAATACATAATACAATTCAAATTTGGCTGACGACAGAAAAAATTAAATTTGGGGGATTTCTTGCCAAATCCGCTGAATTAAGTGCCCCCAAGGCTCTAATAGGAAAACATTAAATTTAACATTTAAAAGTTCTATCTATTGGTCCAATATATGTTATATGAAGCCATCATAGTTCGTCCCCCCCCCCTTTCTTAATGGAGGGATGACACCTTCCGAAAAATTGAAGAAGAGGGGGGGGGTCAGAATTTCATGAAAAATTATATGTATATAGCTTATTTCAAGCACAGGTTATGAAGTTTGGTCTTTATGAAAGCAAGTTTTCTGTTAGAGTAGTCTGAGTCAAAAAGAAGAAAGTTAAGTTTATTATTCCGTTTCTTTCTCTCTAAGATATTTATATTTCACCATTATATGTGTTAGCTATTTTGTCCAAAATCCTTGGGGATAAGCATTTTTAAAGGTTAGGGGATGCCAAGATGGGGGATCACACCCCTTTCCGCACTATGGCCATAAGAAAAAAATCACTCCAGTACCTTTCAATGTGACTGAATCGAATCTTATGGTGGTGAATTTTGCTTCATAAAATTGGTGAAAAAGGATCTCGTAATTCCTTCTTTTACTTGGACGAGTTTTCCTCAACTTTTCTTGGCCAAAATACCTTAAAAATATAAAAGATGATTGTTTGAACGATAAAAGCACACATTGAAACACCCCTTCGATTTATTTGTGCTAAAGGTATGTCCTTCAATTCATGTCTACCCTGGCAGAAAAGAACAGATATCACAGAAAGTCCTTTTATAAGGATCCAACCAGAGATTCCACATTGTTCTGAATAAGTCTTCACGGTGTTGCAGAAAATGGTACCCTGTTGATAGGCCAATGGAAGTAATAAGAAAAAATGTCTTACCTGTGACATTTGTTTGGACAGGCATCCATATTGACAGGCATGATTTGACAGACTTTGATGTTTACTAAGCCAAATTACTTCATCAGAGTGGTTCATTTTTAATCTGTTGTCAATTTTGTAAAAGTTTTGATACATAGATTCTTAAAATAATTCTTTTAATCATAAAAAAAATTATACATGACAAAGAACTGCAAAAACTTGAACACACGTTTTTTTATAAGAACGTTTAATTTTTTGACGCCTTTGAATGTTCTTAACACATGTTCTTATTTTCACCATCTTTTGTGAGTAATTTTATCCATTTTCCTCAGAAACCAGGTGATTTCGAGTCTACAAAAGTTAGCAAAGCCTTAAAATGTTCTTAGCAAAAGAATCAAACTAATTTGAGGGTACAAAATGTATGAAGCTTTAGCTCTAATCTGTAGGAATTATGATAAGAAGAAAGTTCAAACTCTTCAAAAACATGGCAATCCAGCATGGTAATTTGTGTAATATATTTCTGGAAAAAGAAAATCATCTGACGACTAGCTTCCAAAAAACAATTTGTAAAATTAAGTACTTGAAGGAGCCCATCCTTTTTACTGACAGATTCAAATAGCAGATATTATTGAACCATGCCTATTCCTGGACTGTGGACCAGGCATCGCCCTAGACTTGATTCAGTTATACAGTGGTAGGGGAAGTTGATATTTGAAAATATTTTGTAAAACACTGGTTTTGTTCATATTTTAATGAAAAGACTTTGAATTGGAATACTTTTTCAAGTGCAGTGTTCTAGGGCGATGGCAAGTTACCTCCTTCAAACACTATACATACAAAAACACAACAATGCAGAACAATGGAGGTACGCAAAGGTAGTTCTGAGGAACCAGGCCATTCTCTTTAGAAAGGCAGGGCAACATCTATTGGTGGCAAAAAAATGCACTTTTTCTAGTTTTTTTTCCAGTGAAAAGGCTGTAATAATTTCAGGAGGGGCAGCATTAGATAACCAGTTGCTAAAAGAGCATGAAAGATGACCTGGGAACACCTGTCAAACTACACAATGCGTTTTGCAACCAAACAAATCCACGTCAAACCCAAGTCAAATCCAAAACAACCAATCCAAGCTAATGCAACCTTAATAGACACAAAATCAACTGAAATGAGTCAACAAATAAGATCAACACAATGTCGAAACAAACTCTCTATACAGACAAATAAAAAGACATTGAAATAACAACAATAATGACAAAAAAGCAATAGTGAGAAAAATGAAAACTGAAAACAAAATCCCATAGAAACATGCAAGACACATCCTTTCCCTTCTTGTATTCTTTTTAATTCAATAAATCTTTTTAAGGTGGCATAAAACAGAACCTGCAAAAGTACTCTGACTCTGATGATAGAGAATATTTTATTTTTTGTGAACAATCTTTCTGAAGCCAATGTTTTCATTAAAACATGATAGATGCTACAAACGTACTTAAACACTGCCTCAACAGAGACGATTTAATTTTTGTAAGCAGATCTTTTAAAAAACATTTTTGATAGAAAAATAGAAGCTGCAAACGTACTTAAACACTGCCTCCGATAACAGAGACGATTTAATTTTTGTAAGCAGATCTTTTCCAACCCCCTGTTTTAGGTACAATTATCAAGAAAGATTCTCAAAACAAACTCTACATCTGATGACAGAGTTGATTGAATTTTTGTAAACTTAAGGAACAATTATTTTTACCACTGACGACACAGACCAAATTTTTTAGTAAAAAACCTTTTTACACCCACTCTTGCTAAGAAAACATGAAAAAAATTATGCAAAGGTTCCACTTAAACCCTGCCTCT
>NW_027104378.1:90396-123012 GCF_902728285.1 Clytia hemisphaerica
CGGGAATAGTGCTTATAATAAAGAGTTCTTATAAAAAATAGAAATTGCCGCGGGAGAGTGGATTGGAAAGACAGACTAGTTCCAAACGGTGCAATACGGGATTTTGCTTCAATCTAATCTCAGGCAACGTTCCCTCGAAAAAGAGGGAAGATAAAATGAATGGACACGGCTTATTTTTCCTTCTATTCTCATCGCAATATTTGAGTTTCTCGGAGTTATGGATGACAAAAAAAATATAAACACAAACAGAAAAACGTGGCGAGGACTTCTCCAACTTCTTTGCTAAACTGAGAAGAGAAGATTTTTAATGCTTTTAAATGTTTATAAACACAGATTTAAACTGTCTTGGCATTCTCTATCTGAGATACTTTATTCATACATTGTTTTTGGCTTGGTTGGGACGTTGATATATTCAAAAAACAAACAAACTTTTATATGGATTATACTTTCACTTTTTCATGTGATTGTTGTGATTGAAAGATTTTTTGATTATGTATGGTTATAAACATTCATGACATGTTTTAAGTTTGAAATTTTGTTGGCTTGGTATCTTGGTAAATCTATAGTACAAGTGCAGTATTTATGACAATATGACACAGCTGAACACAGATTCCATGACTGCATGCAGGATACTTTTTGCAGGGAATGTTCAATATGTTTATGCTCACATTCATTGGGTAACAGATCACTGCTTTTTCTATAGTACAAGTTAAACTTGATAACCTTATCCCAGAGAATGTGACTCTGAAATGGCTACAGAAATCCTCAAAAATTAAGATGGAAAGTACGGTATTTATATAACATTTTTGGTGGTGCAATACATGGTGTATGTAGAAATAATGAAAAGTGAAAGTGGTAATTGGAATTTAAAAATTGAATGCTTTTTATACGAAAACAATATTCTGACAAGCTGACCAGGGAGACACATCTTGGTTCTATTTGTGAATGAAGATAACAACATTTTACATTGAGATGACTGGTTTTCTGGGTTTTCGGATGCCCGGCCGTTGTTTAGCTGGATTTCACTACAGTACCTTGAAATTGTTAGATGTACGAGGATGTTTTGGGTTTTCACTACTGGCAGACTTCCAGGGGGCACTTAGGCAAAATTAAGTATGGGGACATGCCGCTGATTAGGGTCCCTTTTTCACAGACTCTAGAGATATATGATAGGGTGCCAAATTTGTACTAATTTTCAAGATAGTAACCCTGACTGGGTCGATTTTTGGTCATTTTAGACAATTTTTACAGTGAGAATATAAGAAATATTAGAAAATATTTGAATTTTTCGTCTATTTTTTAAGTCATTTTTGCCACTTTACAGATTTTTTTCGATTGAATCATTTATCGTTCTGAAATGGTCCCAAATTTACCAAACATTCATATCTCACAGGGTCCACTTTTCAAACTCCAGCGCGGCACATCCCCGTCGGTCGTCAAGGTTGGTGCCCCCCCCTCCCCCGGAGCATACTTCTACCTTGTAATTTTTTGTTGTCCCCTGGTGTTGCTGAACACGTTCAGACTGAAATTATACTACTGTGAAGTCTTTCAAACTTTATACTGCTTATAATTATAAAATTTATGAAATTTTGATTGGATTTTTGCCAATTTAAAAACAATCTACTTGGATTTGGAAGTAATTTTATGTAGGTATACTATATATAATTTTTATAGCAAAATTGGAGGTCAATATGAACAAATACATATAATTTTATGTTTTGTAAAAGCTGTTGCTTTTTTGAAAATATTTTTCTTTTTGGCTTCTATAAAAAAAAAGTTTTCTTATGCCTGCAGTGGCCCCTGATCTTTTATATTTTTGATGTCGTTTTTCTAAAAAAATGTTCATCTTTTTCTTTTGAAAGAGGTTGGTATCTTGTTTCAAGTACTTTCATTTTTTTCAAAATAAAAAAGCTTCTAAATTGACTGATATTCCATTGTACATTGTACTCACCTTCTTTTATAATACATTAAAATCAAAAAATAATCAGGATGTGAGTTTGTTTTGATTTGAGTGAATTGAATTGTATATCCAAATGTTGCACAAGATGATAAAACACCTCTCATTTAACAAAATAAAAAACAAGTTTAAGTTTTTCAAGAGTCTCATTAAAAAAAGCATAATAATAAAGTATAAAAAGTACCGAGTTTTGTTTACTTTTTTATTTTAATCCGTGAGAGTGAGTGCGCTGTTTTGAGTGAGCACTCCGCCGCGGTAGAAAAAGCACTCCACCGTTTATTTAGTAAATAGCGCCATTTGGAACTAGTCGTTGTATTCAGTGAACATATATAGAAATAGATCCCATTGCAAGTTCAATCTGCAGCGAAATACAACGACGTGGTTTACTAGTCTAACAAGAAGCTGGCTTCTATTTATAATAAGCCCTCGAAGCATACAAAAAAGCAATGAAAAAGTACCATACTGTACCATCAAATTGATTGAAGACAAAATACTTTCCCAATAAATAAATATTTAAATTTTGAAGTGACCATCGACCAGGGAGCTCCCATCAACCATATTGATTTTTACTCCTCGTGGTTTTAGGCGCGCAAATATTTTCATCTTGTTTGTAGTGAATACAGGGGGTTTCAGATAAAACAAAAGCGGTCAAAATTTTTTTTATAACTTAAACAACAAATAATAGGCATTAAAAGGCTACCAACAACTAATATTGCTATCATTATCAACCAGAAATAAGTGATCGAAGGACAAAATAATGCTTATTTTCTACTAAAATCTTTCATGAAAGATTCAACTTTACCCCCGGAAATATTTTTTCATTGTGCGCGGGTCAACTAGCTTAGATGTATTCGTTCTATTCTCCTCACTGGCTGAACGGTGGGCGGGATAGATATGGATAAAAGTAGAAGGATATGGTAGAACAGCGGATGAGACGGGCGGGGATAAAGTGGAACAGCAGATAAGAAGGGCGGATAAAAGTGGAACAGCAGATGAGAAGGGCGGATAAAAGTGGAACAGTAGATGAGAAGGGCAGATAAAAATGTAGAACAGCAGATGAGAAGGGCGGATAAAAATGTGGAACAGCAGATGAGAAGCGCGGGGGAGAAGGGAGAACTGCAGATCGAAAACATTTTCTAGGAAGAGAGAAGAAGTAGATTTTAGCTGAACAACAGATCCAAATTTCTAGGAGAAGGGTTTCTAATGTTATCTTGACATTTTAAGAGAACAGCACATAGATATTTCTAGGAGTAGGGATTTCAAAAAATTTGAACAACAGATCCAAAAAACTAAGTTAACTATGGTCGAACAGCAGATATTCAAAAAAAGGTCGTCGCCGGATGCTTCTGATTTTTGCCATTTTCCTAAGAAATAGGGTGTTGTTGAGTCCATAAAGCCTTTATAATGTTATTAACTTATTCTAAACATTTTGGTCAGCGAAGTCTTATGTTCTAATATAGTTTGTTCTTATTCAAACAAAGCGTGCAACTGAATACAGTTGGTGTTCTTTTGACAAAGGCTACAAGAACGCCGTCCGTCTCATTTGAATACCTGTATTCTGTATGCCTTTGAACTTTTAAAGCCTTGTCTTTCCTCGTTTAATCATATTGATTATTATTGTTATTTTTTATGTCCTGGTTATCTTTGGAATTATTTTTGATATGCGTAAGTCATTTTTCTAACGGAAACACCCGAAAAAATCCGGGAAATAGAAACACGGAGGTCAAAATCCGGCCCTTTCGAGTGCTTCTGTTAAAAAATATGACGCCATCTTGACTTACGCATAGGGCATATCAAGAAATCGAAAATAAATTTGAAAATTGCTTTGAAAATGAGAAAAGGGTCCATTTCATCTGGCTTTTAACACGTGTCTCACATTTTCGGTCCCCTTTGATTGTTGAAATACTAATTATCCCTCAATTATGAAAATTATTCACTTTTTCTAGGCTTTTTTTCTTTTATTTTTTTTTAAATACTTCAATACATATTTTTTTTATAAGAACATCGAAATTTTTTACCCTTCGGGTGTTCTTAATTATTTTTGCGTTTAACTATTTTTGCCATTTTTGAGTGTTTTTGTGCGATTTCCTAAGAAATTAGTGTCCATGGAGCCTTATAAAAATGTTCTTGATATGTGCTTGACATTTTGGCCATCGAAACTTTATGTTCTTATATAGTTTGCTCTTATAAAAGAGTGCGCATGTGCACTAATATTGTTTTTTGTGCAATGTTCAAAAGTCTTTCTCGACTGGTTCTCTTTCATAAAGGAAGAAACACGGTTGTTTTTTGTACTCGACACATCTAAACGTGTTAAAATATTTTGAGGCATGCAAAATCGGTTGTTTTTCATACAATGCGTTCACAAATTAACAGTTTCATACTTCCGGCCATTTTGTTATGCTATGGCTATTCGTTTGTGTTTTCATTACATACGTTTAATTTGTAATTGGTTGATAATGTCCATTTTCATTATGGTTCTAATTGTCAATTTTTGATATTATAGATGTTATTTATGGTTTAGATACTACACATTTTTCTAAAAAGTTTTTTAAGTTGTACTGAATTATTTTCCACACAGCCAGTCAGAAATCTCTTTGTATGAACGGCAATGACCATGCTCGACGCTTGATGATGAAAAGTGACGTTCAAATTATATTTCTGACCAATACTCCAGGATTTTGATGTTGATGTCAAAAATATAATTTGAAAAGTTGCCTATATCATTGGTGTATTTTCAAGGTGGATTAATTTATATGAATTTTGGTAATTTCTAACTTAATTTTTAATCCTGTACTAAGAAGCTTATACCAAGTGATAAGCTGTCTTCAATACAATAGATACCTAGGTTTCTATATGACGCATCAGACTGAAACTCACATTGGAGATTTACAGATTTGGGCGAGTTGTTTTCAAACGGATGGGCCTGGTTATTCAATCAAAAGGTCAGGTAAATACATGTTTTTTTATAAGAACATGCAAAACTTTGAAGACTTGGGATGTTCTTAACTTCTTGAGTTTTAAGCCTAAAATGTTCTTGACATGTTCTTATTTTCATCAATTTTTGAGCATCTTTGTCCATTTTCCAAACAAATTGTGTCTTCTAGGGTCTACAAAGCCTTAAAATTGGAGATTTACAGATTCGGGCGAGTTGTTTTCAAACGGATGGGCCTGGTTATTCAATCAAAAGGTCAGACAAATACATGTTTTTTATAAGAACATGCAAGACTTTGAAGACTTGGGATGTTCTTAACTTCTTGAGTTTTAAGCCTAAAAATGTTCTAAACATGTTCTTATTTTCGCCATTTTCGAGTATTTTTTTGCCTATTATCCTAACAAATTTGGGGTTTTAAAGCCAGCAAAGCCTTAAGATGTTCTTAACTTGTTCTTAATATTTTGGCCATCGAATGATTATGTTCTTATAAATCATATCTCCCTCTCAGGAAGTATTAGACGAAAAGTAAAAATCAAAACACGGAACGGAGATATCCCAGTTTAGAACAAAGTGAGAGAAAACCACATGTCAAGCATGTGATCGGGCTCGATTATTTGTGTTAAATGGGTTTCTTATTACCGTTTGAATAGATGAAATGAATATACTTATTATGCTTCAAAAATAAATTTAAGAGATGTTATCATGTATTCATGTGATGGAAAATGTTTTTTTATTAAGTGTTTGGTATATCAAATTTTAAATTATCAGAATTTTATCCTTTTGTTAGTTTTTGAGCTTACATCAAGTTTCATCGACTTCATAGTTTTATCATAGATTTGGTGGTAGATAACTGTACTTTATAGTCGTTCACGTTCGTTCGTTCGTTCGTTCGTTCGTTCGTTCGTTCGTCGTTCGTTCGTTCGTTCGTTCGTTCGTTCGTTCGTTTCGTTCGTTCGTTCGTTCGTTCGTTCGTTCGTTCGTTCGTTCGTTCGTTCGTTCGTTCGTTCGTTCGTTCGTTCGTTCGTTCGTTCGTTCGTTCGTTTCGTTCGTTCGTTCGTTCGTTCGTTCGTTCGTTTCGTTCGTTCGTTCGTTCGTTCGTTCGTTCGTTCGTTCGTTCGTTCGTTCGTTCGTTCGTTCGTTCGTTCGTTCGTTCGTTCTTTCGCTGGAAAAACGGGTTTTCTTGAATCTTTCGAGCTGTAGCCGATATATTTTGTGCTACGTCATTTCTGTTCCACGTTTTTTTTCTAAAAGAATAACGTTTATAAGCATTGCAGGCTCAGATTTTGGTACCTAAACAATGACTCTATTGTTTTAAGAACTAATGAAGAGAAATAATGCGAGCCTGATGTAGGGGCAGACATGTGCTTATAAAAAAAAACATGGTATTTTTCTTTGTCATTTTTGAGTTGGAAAGCTAAAAAGTGACTGGCTACTCAAGTTAGTTCTGAAATATATCCAGCAAGAATGATACTTTAATCGTAGAAATTTTAGTGAGACTAATTTTAGCGTTTTAGCGAGTTTTCCCTATTTTTACTAAAATAAATCTCGCCAAAACACGCCGAATCGACAGATCGCTAAAATTTATCCGCGCAAAATTTCTGTTTATATTGCCTTGATACACTTTTATCAATAGGAAGGGTTTCAGTGCAAAGAAATGCTAGAAAACGAATTCAGTCAATAGTGTAATACGAGTATTCGCTAAAATTTATCCACGCGAAACTTTTTGAAATCGTGATTCGCTAAAATAAATCCAAAAAAATCAAGATTTTCCTGACTCGCTAATATACGCTAAAATTAGTCTCGCTAAAATTTCTACGATTAAAGTAAATTGTACCAGCGAGTATAGTTGACGCTCTTTAATTCGATCTTCAAGAATAATTGGATTTTCATCAAATAAGGGAGCTTATCAAATAAGGGAGCTTATCAAATAAGGGAGCTTATCGAATAAGGGAGCGTCGTTTATGAGAGTTTCTTGTTGACGGGGACTTTAAATTTCATATCGAATATTGAATAGTAGAACGTCGAATTAAAGAGCGTCAACTGTATATGCTTCTCAGAAGAGAATGATTTTTCGACAATGCGCACAGCCCAGCACTATTATTTTTACTTCAAAATTTAAACTCATAACAAAGAGCTGTGATTTCTTAAAATAAAAATGCATTGACTTAAGCTTTAAATCTCTTTATCTGGAGATTTTCCCTCTGGTATTTTCTTTTACTAATAGGGTGTCATGGTAATGCTGTGAGATACCATTTATTTTTTGACTTGTTGTAAAAACAGTTTTTCACTTCGTTTTTTACTTTTCATGTTTTGTGACATCTAAAAATAAAAGGAATATTTGCGAAGGGAAAAGAAAAAAAACGAGATCGAGCCAAACTCATAATGACATCTATGTTTTATTCTTTTGGGTGAGCACTCGATATGACTGGATATCTATGCTTTAAACCGTTTTCGTATTTTGATACTTTTGGTTGACCACCTGTTCTTCTTAAATCAATTTTCACGCCGAAATTGGAAGGTGCTGCATGCGAACTTTATTAATTTGAAATACAAAATTTTATGTCTAATAGCAGAAACATCGTAAAATGAAAAATAGTTTACAGCTTGGATATCCAGGCTAATCTGGTTGCATTGTGGGTATGTTTATTACGTAATGACGTGATTCCAAAACTCTATTTTTGAATGAGGACAAAGTCATTATTTTTGCGCTAAATTACCACTTCACTTCCTATTTTCCATTCTACTTTCTGATGTTATTCTATGGCTTTGGAGCTGTTCTAAGTTATTTTCTAACTTTTCTAAACTGATTCTGAAATAAGCTCCCAATATTATTAATTTTCATGTTAAAATGGAGGTACATACTCTAAAAGAAGTGAAGGTTATTTGGCGAAATAATAACCCTTAGAAAGAACAAATCGGCGAGAAAACTATTGTAACTATTGTAATTATAACTGAAAATTTACTAACTTTTGAGGGATTTTCCTCATTTTTAATGATTTTAGTTCTCCCGATAGACCCAATAAGGGAAATATCCCGACCCTTAGAAAGATTATTTTGACTTTCCTTTACTTTTGTAACCCTTAGAGAGACTTAGGAAGCTGAGAAACTGACTTTACCGCCTTTTTGCTTTTACCAAACGGTATATAAGTGTTTCGAGGGTCACGACTTCATCAAAGTAGTTTGTTTTAGTGATCTATTTCAACTGCATTAATATAAATTCACGATTTATTGATCTCTTTGTAGAATTTTGATAGAAATTTGATATTTTCCTCGGTCATCTGAAAATGGCAAATTGTGAAATACTCAGAAAATCTGGAAATTGTTTTTGATTAATTGCTGAGAAACTGCATGATTCTATTTGGGACAGCAAAGTCATAATATTGATTCGAAACAATTTAGTCATCTGGTTTTGCCCTCCGGCAATTAGGTCTCCCCCGTTTATTAAGATCTCGAAAATCTTCCACCCCCCCCTGTTTATTCGAACTCCCCCTGTTTATTTGGCACCTAAGAGTAATTGGGTAGAATTTGGTATTTGCAGTGTTTCATTTCAGTTTGACTTTAAAATTTATCATGTCATGTTAACCTCATTTTCCGTAAATGAGAGTGCCCTAAGAGTGCAAGTTCCGAGTTTAACTGTTGGTTCCGATGTGAAAAAAAATCTCTTGTTGGACCTACCCCGGTGGGGTGGAGGTCCTATAAATTCACCTCTGTCCGTCCGTCCGTTCGTTACCAGCTTTTCTCGAGATTGAATCATAGGAATCATTTGATTTTTGGTACAAAGGTGCAAAACGGTGGTGGCCAAAATGTGACGGAGCCCGATTTTCGAAAACAAATTTTTTTGGGCCAATTTGGGCCAAAAAACGGCTAAAAAACGGGTTTTTTGGACTTAGTGAAAAATTGGATCATTAATTTTTTCTGATTTTTTGCATGAAGGTAGGGTACCGTCATAGGTAAAAGATGGCTCAAGCAGATTTTTGCAAAAAAATTTATTTGGTTTAAAAAACGCAAGTTTATCTATAAGAATCACTATTAATAAGCATACATCAATGTTCTTAGTCAAATTACTCAATTTCTTTATGAGATAGATATTTTTTTTGCTCATGAGGGCTTACTTTTGAAGAATATGTGTGTTTAGACATGAAATTTTGGTTGCTTGGCGTGTTTTTACAGAAAAACTGGCCAAGTTCAATATTTTTTTATAAGCACATTATCAATTACTTAGGTATTAGCTTTTCTCGAGATTGGCTCTTTTATTCTTTAAGACTTTTTGCACAAAGATGCATAACTATAAACCCTCGAATGTGACGGAGCCCAATTTTCAAAAAAAAAAATGTTTTTGGGCAAATTTGGGCCAAATAACGGCTAAAAAGCGGGCTTTTTGGACTTTGTGAAAAATTGGATCATTGATTTTTTCTGATTTTTTGCATGGAAGTAGGGTACCATCATAGGTAAAAGATGGCTTAGGGAGATTTTTGCAAAAAAAATTTGTTGGCTCAAAAAACGCATGTTTATCTATAAGAATCACTATTAATAAGCATACATTAATGTTCTTAGTCAAATTCTTAGATTTTTTTATGAGATAGATGTTTTTTTTTGCTCACGAGGGCTTATTTTTGAAGCATATGTGTGTTTAGACATGAAATTTTGGTTGCTTGGCGTGTTTTTACAGAAAAACTGGCCAAGTTCAATATTTTTTTATAAGCACATTATCAATTACTTAGGTATTAGCTTTTCTCGAGATTGGCTATTTCATTCTTTAAGACTTTTTGCACAAAGATGCATAACTATAAACCCTCGAATGTGACTGAGCCCGATTTTCGTTTTTTGGACATTGTGAAATATTGGATATAGATTATGTATAGATTTTTGTAAAAAAACTTTTCAGCTCAAAAAACGCATCTTTATCTATAAGAATCACTATTAATAAGCATACATCAATGTTCTTAGCCAAATTACTCAATTTTTTGATGAGATAGATGTCTTTTTATGCTCACGAAGTCTTGAATATAAAAGAATATTTCAAGAGCATTAAATTTTGGTTTCTAAACGTTTTTTTTATAAGAAACAAACGACTAATTTTGATAAATCGTCACTATTTGTGTTCTGAATGATTGTTTAACGTTCATGCTCACGTAGATATCAATTATATATGTGTTAAATGCATAACCAGGTAGGTCCATAAAAGTATCACTTGTTTTATTTCTATCATGAATTGATACAGTGTTGAAATAAGATAATGTGTCAAATACGGGAATTTGTATCGTGTATAAAATTCTTGTCCGCGCGAGTCTTTGAGTTTTCGATTTACACATATATTGTTTCAAGGACACCTCACTTGGATATCATGAAAGTTGGAAAACATCATGTACCTTATTGGTATATATTTTCGTGTGTTACAAATTTTCGCGAATCGCGAAATTTTTTCGAAAAACGTGTTTCGCGTGTATTAAATTTCGCGATTGCCGACTTCTGGAAAATTTTCGCGTGTATTAAATTTTGCGATTCACTAAACTAGGTATTTTCAGAAAGTGGGAATATAAAGCAAGAAAAAGACTGTTTCGCTTGAAACACAACGTTTTTTATGTAAAAATACTAACAAAATAAAAATTTTTCGCGCGTATTTCATTTCGCGATTTTGTAAATTTGAAAAATTCAAACAGTATTAAATTTCGTGAAAATTGACCAAAAAACTCGCGAAATTAAGTACCCGCGAAAATTTGTAACACGCGAAAATATATACCAATAAGGTAGTCAGGTTTTTGTTTTTCTAAAATTCTTCTATTTCTTTTTCACAGGAAGAACAATCAATCATCAAAATCGTCTTGAAAGAATTACATCATCATGAAGGATAGTGAAAAACAATTACTGGTGCCAAGTGAATATGTCTGCAGGAAAGACAATATTGATGATATTCTTGAGAAAACTGGAGGTATGGGTCGATATCAAATTTTGATGCAAGTCCTTGCGTTTCTTATTATGGTCACAAGCGCTCATCAAGCTCTTGATTTATACTTTCTGGCAGACAACCCACCTTGGAAATGCACCAACTCAACTAAATTCTCAACAATGATTTCAGGATCTGAATTTTGTCGACGGAACCCGAATAAAATCATCACACAGGATAGCGTAGATTGGCATAAAAGGTGTTCCTTGACATCTAAAGAATGGGAATACTATGTTTCGGATCCTGAAACGTATTCTATTGTCACTGAATTTGATTTGGTATGTTCGAAAGCGAATCTCCTGTCACTGGCTCATTCATCCTTCTTCATCGGCTCATCGGTGGCGAGCCTGTTGATCGGTTACTTGGCGGATATTTACGGTCGTAAATATGTGTTTATTTTAATGACTGTGATGTCATTCGGAACTAATATCGCAACCTATTACGTTAGTCACGCTTGGCAGTTCATTTTAGCTCGTATGATATTAGGTGCTTTGAATAATGGATGTAAAAACACTATGTATGTCCAGGTCTTTGAGTTTGTATTACCCAGACACCGTGCCATAACATCCAACTTGGTACAAGTCTCGTACGCCGTTGCTATATACTATTTAGCATTTATTGCCTACTTGGTTCGTAGCTGGCGTGCGACTCTCTTGTATACGACCTTACCGTGTGTACTTTCTATCCTGGCTCTCGGTTTTTACCGTTCACCGCGCTGGCTAATTCTAAAGCAACAGTACCGAGAAGCTGCAGAAGTGTTTCAAAAACTCGGGAAGTTCAATAAACGGCCGATTCAAGTTCGTTTTCAAGCAAATAACGACGATAGTGATGAACATAAAACAAAGTCGAGTAAAACGTACACCATACTTGATTGTTTCAAACATAAACAAACTCTTGTTATTTTCTTTACCATACTACTGATCCAATACGTCTCTGGAGTCATTTATTACACTATGTATCTTGAGTTTAACAACATTGGTGGTTCTACATATCTAGTCATTGCGTTGGCTGCGACTGCAGATATTCCAGCTATGTTCCTTGCGAGTTACTTTCCTGACAAATACGGTCGTAAGAAATCATTTATCGCCAGTTTCAGTTTAATCATAATTGGACTTTGCGTGGCACCGATCGTCTTTACGCCACAAAATTACGCCAAAGTTGTTCTAGTACGTACGGCCGCAGCGATAGCAGTTAAAATCTTCTTTTCGTTTTCTGCCGATGTTATGATGTTATGGACTCTGGAGATTTTCCCAACAGCGATTCGAACACAAGGTTTTGTTATGACGACCATGGGCTTGTCGATTGGTTCAGCCACGGCGCCGTTTGTCGTTGAATACGTACGTACGTGGGCTTACGTTGCCCCGTTCATTGTCATTGTAGCGTTGTGCTTTATTGGGATTGTATTATCTCTATTGCTACCTGAGACTTTAGGAGTCCCAGCTCGAGAAAAATTTGAAGACTTTTTCAATACTGTTCGAGTTGATGCAGAAAAAAACTGACTATTCTGTCTGTATGTAGCACGAATGAATATTTATAAAAGTGCTGAACATTGGCCGAAAGAAATCAAAACTTTCAAATAGCCCACGGTTCGAGAACATTTTTGAAAAATTAGTTTATCATACTATATTGTTTTATACGCTTTTAAAAATGTAACAAATCTTTTCAACTGTAAATACATTATTTCGCTAGAGCAAAACAAGTTATTAAACGCGTCTAAATAATCTTTTTCTGCTTGGGGTCGTCCACATAGTACGCACGCACTAAAATGTCGAAAAGCGAGTACCCCCTCCTGCACGCAAGCGTACGCGAATGGCTCTACCCTCCCCCTCGGTTGAAGAAAATTTCGAATTCAAATCGTTCAATTCGGACATATATGAAACCCAATGCTTTTGAGAAAACCCCTTCCCTTTGCGTACGTACCCTTATTGATGGGATATAATTTCACGAGGAATAAATTTTGCGAAATTAAATACCGTTGGGAGCTTGGGAGATTTTTTGATCCAATCACATTGTTATTTGAGATCTTAGGAAATGTACTAGTAAGTGAATAGCAAAAGAATTCATTTCAATTCGTTTGTCGTAAATTTCTTTGCAATAGGTTTTAATGAGAATCTACATAAAATAAAATAATAGAAAAAAAACATTGGACTAAATTTGAACGGAAATCATGAAAACCCTAGAGAACAGCAGTCTGTCAGCTTTGGAAGCCAGCCAGCTACACCATTGGGAAGAATGTGATCATGTTATCCTTTAAGTGATGACATTCCAGCTTTCATGACTTCGTCAACGAGGAGGAGGTTACCAGCGATCACCGTACTGAAGAAAAAAAACAAGGTTAGGTAATGAGGCGAAAATTAAAAAAATGTGGTGTTTCCGGAATGCGGATGAAAGAAAGAAATTTATTTCTGCTATTTTTGATAACTTAAGATCATCGAAATAGAACTTTAAAGATAACTTTTATGTACAAACAGTATGAAATAAGCCCTGAATACTAATCAATCAACTACTAACGAAGTCTGCGGCCGGATCAGAAATTTTTTTTTTCACCCGGCCGGTTTCCGGAAACACTACATTTTTTTATTTTCGCCTGATTAGAAACTTTTATTTAACTTTATCTGTAGTTTTCATTCTGGTGATTCAGAGCATATATGTTCCTGGACCTCTCAGCCAAGAAAGTGATTCTTGAAACCATTTTCTTTTCACCAGTTTATTGCAAATTTTTCCTGATTAAAAACCTACTTTAATGTTCGCGGGGATAAAATTTCGCGGATTTGTTATCCACGAAAACAAGTACCGATTGAAAAGTCTTATCCGCGAAATTGTTTTAAATTATATATAATAAGATTAAGATTAAAATTAAATTTTAAAATTTAATACCATCAAAGAAGAGCTGATAATGCGCATTGACAACCAACACTACCCCTGGACACTATATCCTCCACCCTATGTACCTTACCTAAGTTGATAGATTTTCGCGGTTTTCACAAATTTTGGCCATTTTCGCGAAATTTAGTCCACGCGAAAATTTTAAAGAACCTTGATTCGCGAAATTTAATCCAAGCGAAATCTTTAAATTCTCGTCTCGCGAAAGTTAGTACACGCGAAAATTTATCCACTTAAGGGCTCTGACCATAGTGAATTTTTCATAATTGCCGTGTTTAAAATGTGTTTTCTGACTGATGTAACCAACAAAACTATGGCATGTTTTACATTTTCTGTTAGACAAACTATTCCTGAATCTGAAAATTCAAAAATTGCATCTGAAAAAATTTGATGAAGAAGAAAATGAAGACTTTTGCGAGGAAGAGTATTTCAACTTTGAAGAACTTAGTTTCGGCGAAGAAAAAACATTTTGAAAAATTTTTCGCAGTACATGGTGTATCTTTTACCGAACAATAAAAATTTTTGCGGAAAATTTTTGTAAATGCTTCTTTGTCTCGAAATCTTCAAAATAGTGGTTTTTCAATTTTTTGCTCAAAAAAACAGTCATAACTTTTGACACTTAAAATAGTTCAATTCTTTGCGGACAGTGTAAAGAAATTTTGAAACAAAAAGTTAATTACCCATTAAAACTAAGCACTTTTTGTAAAAGAGGGTGATGCAACATATTATTAACATCTTTTTAATGTTCATGACGTCATTTTTGCAATTAAATTCGTAATTACCTTAAAGGAAGAAATTTTGGCGGGAATTTAATTTGGCGGATGGCCGAAAAAGTTTTTTCAGAGGGAATTTAATTTGGCGGATGGCCGAGAAACTTAAATTTGGCGGGAATTTAATTTGGCGGATGGCCCAAAAAGTTTATTTTGGCGGGAATTTAATTTGGCGGATGGCCAAAAAAAGACACTTTTGGGAGGTACTGTTAAGCTGAAAACTCATGAATTGGAAACATTTTTTTTCTTGTTCAATTATCTTTCATATGGCCAGGGGGGGGGGGGTCATGCAGTTATTATATTAATCGTCAGCCGTGCAAAATTACTCGAATCTGATTGGTTTAGAGGAGTGCAATTAATCGTTAATTGCACTATTACCACTTTTTGCACTCTTCGGCGGGGGGACACTTTTGTCCCCTTATTCTTTTCTCTCCCAAGTCCTGTGTCAGAGACTTTTTTTGCTCCGGCCTAGGAGCCTTAAATTCTCTCTCGTCCGACGACGACGACGCTTAAGACAATTTTTGTTTGTTTATCTAATCCGATAATCTATTCCGATTTAATAAAAACGGATTACCTGATTCAAATAATACTGTGTTAAGAAAAAGATGGCTGCCGAAAGTCGACTAGTTGACTGTGTAGCAAATACTGGCAAATCTCAGTGATAAATTGATCATTTTCATCATTATTCATGATGTTTTGGACATGATTTGTGAGAAGTTTGATGCATACTGGCTCTCTAACAATGTGGAAAGACTTTGGAGAAATTTTGGCCATGAATCGTCAGCTGATCGAGTGCTTAAAAAATCTTGCATATGGCTAACCATAAAATTCTGTTGGTAACTTGACAATGAAACTTTCAAACACACATCCATTGGAATTTAAAAGAGAATACTAAAATTACTACATTACAGTGAAAATTTGAAAACGATCTGAGTAGTTTTTGTGGTGTTATGTTTATGGCTGAAAATGATCCTGTTTTGTATTCATCATTATTGTTGACTGGCAACCGTTCCTTTTGATTCTTCAAACCCGACACATATTGAGCAGCCGTGCCGAATTATTCTTTTTGGTGGGGGCTTGGCATCATAGTGTCTTATCCCCGTCTTATCTAGTCTGAATCGCAGAATCGCAGACCTCTACAAAACCACAGGCAGTGGAGGTACGAAAGCATCCGGCGAGCGGCCTTGACGAAATATCTGCTGTATACGCATGATCAGCCTAGAAATCTTGATCTGCTGGTCTAACAAACATGAAAATTCTCTACCTAGAATTGTCGAGCTGCTGTACATTGATGTCTGAAGGTCTATTTCAAATTCCTTCTCCTAGAAATTTTGATCTGCTTTTCACCGAAAATCTGACTAAATTCAAAACATGAAAATTCTCTACCTAGAAATGTCGAGCTGCTGTGCATTGATGTCTGAAGGTCTATTTCAAATTCCTTCTCCTAGAAATTTTGATCTGCTTTAAACCGAAAATCTGATAAAATTTCCTCTGCCCGCCCTGTTCACCCTGCCCTAGAAAATATCTTTTTGTATTCCTCAAAAAAATAATAAGGACATTGGATTGGACTAACAGGAAATAGGACTGCCTTTGTGGAATAGTCGGATAGTCGGCTCCTATCATAATTTTCTTACAGAAGATTAGCTAAGTCCGACACAGGATTCACACGTAATTAGAAATCATCGAGTCTGACTGGGCATAGGAGAGAGCAAGATTTCCAACTGATCTGCGGGAAAAACACGTGGATCTGCGGGAAAAACGCGTAGATCTGCGGGATAAACGCACAAAAACGCGCTTTAAACGCGGTTTAAACGCGGTACAGACGGGAAATTAAGAGATGACATGTGAAATGGAGCTCCACGTGATGAGAGTTGAGGTTGGAAATTTTGGAAGAAGCACAAAAATGACAAAAAGGACAGCAAGTGACAAGTAGCAGCAAAAGACTACAAAGGTGACAGTTTCTATATTTTAATAAGAAGTAATTTGATGTTTCTGATGCTTTACATTGTAATATTCTTTCAGTCTACACCCAGTGTACATGTTTGCTACATTTCATGGTTGAGCTAAAAGCTGGAGTTTTGAAGTTTCAAACCTACTTTTATGTGTCTACTTTCGATACTTTACTTTAGCCAAAGTTCTAAGGCTAATAGTATGATTTTGACTTTGAAATGATGTATACTTAGTTGCAAACAAACTTGGTAAAAACTTGCTCGCCATTGCAGAAGAAGTTTCGTATTCTCAAGGCAAGGCAAGGCAATAAGATATTTTGTGATCAAAGGTAAATTCGAGAATTTTATAAGCGCGACGCGAAGCGTCGCGCGAAATGAAATTTAGATTTTACATCAGAAAATCTAAGAGAATTTATGGTGCGAACATGGTTCCGAAAAGGCCTAACTAACCGACCAGCACAATGGATAAAGATTACGTTAGGTTTTAATCTAGAGTTTTATAATAAAGAATAATGCCGAAAATTGTCCTGAGTGATCGAAACAAGTTTTAACTAAATCTAAATCGCTATAAAATGATTCACAAAAGAAATCTGAGACAATAAATATGTTTTTGACCCGTACAGGGTTAATCGTTTTATTTCTTTAATAAAATTAATTGAAACCGCGTCCTCTTCCGCGACCGTTCCATCCTGAAAAATATGATAGAATCAGATGATAAGAATTTATGTCAACAGGGAGGGAGGGCGAGGCACCATAAATTCTCTTAGATTTTCTGATGTAAAATCTAAATTTCATTTCGCGCGACGCTTCGCGTCGCGCTTATAAAATTCTCGAATTTTACATCAAAAAATCTTGCAAGATTTTATGGTGCGACCATGGGATCCGAAAAGTGGCCAAAAGGCCGCGTTCGGCCAGTGCCCTTCCTTGTTCAAAGCTCATTTTAACATCTCCTTCTGAGCCTGTTCAAGATTGCTAAGAATAGGTTTATGATAAAAAGTTTGCCATGTTGAAGCACTGCTCCAATTCCCACAATTCATTATTTCCGACACTGAGGCTCCCAATACCTTGAGTTTAGAGGAGGCTGCAGATCTAGTAGAATGTGCTGTAAATTTTGAGATGTCTACCCCAACGTTACCTAAGACTGTTTTTAACCATCTCCCAATAGTGCTAGAGGTGACACCCTTATGTGGATTGACAAAACTGAGAAAAAATCTTGTTTCTCCATTCTCTTCTCTCCACGCTTTAGTTCTGTCTATGTAACTTTTGATGGTGGAGACTGGGCATAGTCTAACCCCTGACGCAATAAAGCACACCGGTTTTGGACTCTTCCCTTTTTTCCTAAAACCTTTTGGTTTCTGACTAAGTTTAAAAACTATTTTATTTTCTCCAACTGCCATGTATCTTGTGTCAAAAATGTGAAGGTCTGAACATCTCTTAATGGCAGTTAAGGCCATCAGCATAACTGTTTTTAAAGTCAAATCCTTATTAGTCAACTCTTGGTCCTTTCCTAAGTCTCTCAAACAGTTCAAGACGTCCTCAACCTCCCAGATTACATTATACTTTGGGGTCGGGGGTCTTAGATTGTCTATCCCAGACAACAATAGACAAACTTCTTTAGTCTGTCCTACCCTGATCCCGTTCACAGGATGATGATAGGCAGATATGGCTGATCGATACACATTAATAGTTCTGTATTCATATCCTTCATGGTAAAGTTCTGTGAGAAACTCAACTACCACGTTTACAGGTGCTTCAAAGGGATCCACCTGTTTCCCACCACACCACAGAACCCACTTTCTCCAAGGCGTTTTTTAAGCACAAGTTGTGCTTTCGCGTCTTGCCTGGACCATGATTGAGGAAGCTGATTCTGAAAAGCCTTGCTTCTGTAACTGTTCCCGGATACTAGAAACGCCGCAAGTTGTAGGGTGTGGTTTAAGACTAACGGGTGTGGTTTTTGCATGTGATTCAGAAGTATGTTTCTTTTCTGAGGTAACAGGACAGGTTCTGCTATCAACATTGATAGCAACACTGGAAACCAAGGTTGTCCTGGCCAAAGCGGAGCTATTACTAGCGCTTTTGGAGTTGATTGTTTCTTGATGATCTTTAAAACCCTGCCCATTAGGCAAAAGGGTGGAAACAGGTAAGGGTATTTTCCCCAGTTCTGGTAAAGAGAATTTGTTGCTAACGACTCTGGGTCTGGATTTAGGGACATGTAAAGAGGTAGTTTTCTCATTATCTTGATGCAAAGCAATCTATTTCCGGTAATCCCCATAAATTTGTTAGTTTCCAAAATATTTGGTTTGATAGCTCCCACTCGCTGGAGTTTGCTTTTTGTCTTGACCTCCAATCCGCTATTTTGTTTTCTTTTGATGGGATCCAGGACGCAGTAATCATGGTCCCATTCTCGTTGAGAAATTCCCAAATCCTTTTGGCTATAGTTGTTATTTTTTTCGATTTGGTCCCCCCTTTGTGTATTAGGTAGTGTAATGCTGTCATGTTGTCCATGAATATATGTACTAACCTGGGCTTCCTGTCCTTCAAAAAAGTTTTCAGAGCTAACTCTGCTGCTATGAGTTCTAACTCGTTTATGTGGTGGTTCTCCTTCTCCTCTTTCGTCCACACTCCCCCTGTTGATCTCCCCCCTCTAGGGAAGCTCCCCAACCTTCTTCCGACGAGGCATCGGTGTGGATCACTAAGTCTGGATTCCCCAGTTTCATTGGAGCTCCCTGGCTCAATGTTATGTTGTTCACCCACCATTGTAGTTCCTTTAGGGATTCCTCCGAGAGTTTTATTTCCTCCTCGTATCCCAGTTTCTGATGTTGTCCCTTTATCAGGTCTTGTTGCAATGCTCTCACTTGCATAGGTGCCATTGATATGGCTGGCAGAGTTGCCTGTAGTTTCCCTATTAGGCTCGCTAAACTCCTTAAACTTATAACTTTCTGTTGCAGAGTGTCCTGACAGAGGTTCAATATTTTGTGGACCTTTTCTCCTGGCAACCACACTGTCATTGTGTTGCTGTTTATTATCATTCCAAGAAACTCCATCTCTTGTGATGGCTTCAGTTCTGATTTTTCCCAATTTATCGAAAACCCTAATTTCTGCAGCAGGAATAACACTGAATCCCTTGCTTGTATGGCTTCCTCTTTTGTCGATCCAATGATCAGTAGGTCGTCTAAGTATGCCACTAGTTTTATCATCAGCCTCCTTAGGACTGTCAATGGTACTTTCAGTAATTTTGTAAAGATTCGTGGGCCTGGGCCTACCCCAAAGGCTAGAACACACATTTCGTAAAGTTTTTTCTCCCATCGAAAACGTAAATACTTTTGGCTCTCCGGATGGATTGGGATGTGCCAATATGCATCCTTCAAATCTATTTTTATCATGTAGTCTCCCTGATTCAACAGGTCTGACACATTCTTCATCCCTTCCATTTTGAAGTGGATGTATGGCATGTATGAGTTCACTTTTTTCAAATTGATAATAGGGCGAAACTTGTTTGGCTCCTTTTTGGGCCTTACAAAAATTGTTGACAGAAATTGGTCCTTCACAGATTGTACCTCTTTCAGGGCACCCTTCTGTATCATAGTCTCTATTTCCTTGCTCACTATTTCTTTTTTCTCCTGAGTCATAGGAATTTGTTTTGGTTCCCCCCACTGTCGGGGTTTGCCCACTATTGGGAGTCTCCACCCGCTCACAATCTCTAGAATTGTCTGATCTGAAGTCAATATTTTCCAGTTTACTAGAAAGAGCCTTAGCCTGCCGCTGATTGCGGAATATTTTGTATTTTTGAATTTTCTGGAAAAAGATTTGATAGCTTTGGGTGGACAAAATTGAGACTCTCTGGTCCCATTGATTGGCTACCTGTGAGTCCTTGAGTGTTATGTTTGGTTGATGAAACTTTCTTACCTCTGTTCCATCTGTTAAAACCACGACCTCTTGACACCCCTCCACGTGGCATGTGGTTCGTGGAAGGGCCCTGTTGATTGGGCCGAGTATTTGGTGGAAAACGTCTTCTGACTGTTGATGATGACTTTCCCATGAGTTTTTCTGCAGCATCTTGCGCCTTAGCTGTTGCTTTCACATGCTTTTGAAAGCATTCACCGAATAAAAATTTTGACTCTGAGTTCAGGTCCTCAACGTTGTCTTTAATAAGGCTCTTGGCCTGTTTCACGTCATTCAAACCTGCCAGTATTGACAATCTCCTTTCATATGTGACCTTGTTGATCACTTGGCCCAAGATGACAACAGCATCATTCAAATTTCCCAGAACTGTCGCAGGATCAATCTCTTCAACTTCATCACCACCGTTAACCACGTCCTGCATTTTTTGCCATGCTGAAGACAGTGGTCCTAACACTTGAAATAGTCTCTCGTGTATTTTCTGGTTTTCGTTGTCTTGTGACACAATTTTATGAAGACCCTTCTTGTCCAGTAGTGCCTTCATGAAAGGATCCAATTTTGTGGCAGTTTTAATGTTCTTTGGTGGTTGAATGGTAGTGAATACCTCCAGTTCCTTTTCTTGGAGATAGGTCTGGTTCCTGTTCTGTAAAAATTCAGCCAATTCCTCAGACAGTTCCCAGGATGTTGATTCCGGTTTTATGTCTGGAAGCATGAATCTCTTTGCTGGAGGTTGAACTTCTTCAGGTATAGGGCTTCCAGGTCTTCCTCCTACAGCTTGTTCGTTGTCGGCCATTATTAAATTCACTGATTAGTCAGATTAAAAAAGATTAATAAGTTGGTTATATTTCAAAAATTTTGTTTCGTGCTGGTCGACTGTGTCCTTCTTCGGTAGAATTTACAAGGGGAAGGGCACTGGCCGAACGCGGCCTTTTGGCCACTTTTCGGATCCCATGGTCGCACCATAAAATCTTGCAAGATTTTTTGATGTAAAATTAAAAACATGTACGTTCTTCCCAATGTCAATTAAAAAAGCGCTATTTTATCAAAATGCGATATTTTATCAAAACACTCAAAAAGCAACAAATTTTTGTTTGTTTGACAGGGAAAGAACCAAAACCTGATTGGATGTGATAAAACAAACCACATCAAGAGTTCCTTGCAATTTCGCGTTTGTATACAAATGTAGTGAAAACTTGTTGAATAGAGGTGTCATATCTGACACTGGTTATGTCTAACCAGTTTTGTTTGACCTACCAAAGACTAACAATGATCCAGCCAACAACAAAAAAATGTAGCCTGGACAAACTTTAACACGTACTCTAGTTTTGATAATATATGACTACTGACATTTTTTATGATAAACTAAACACTGGCATAATCATATTTTCCATGAAAAATCAAGTGTTTTCAAATCAAAATTTAGGGGGTTGAAAGAGGTGAAATTATTGACCTCAAACTTAACACTGTCATAATCATATTTTCCATGAAAAATCAAGTGTTTTCAAATCAAAATTTACTTGGGGGGTTGGGCTATTTGGCACTCAAAAACAAGTATATTTAGTTTTGGGTTATCTTAGCTGCCCATCTCATCGTTAGATGCCAGTGTAGTCGGATTATAACCTGGGGCTTCAGACGTATACTGTAAAGTGATCTTGGTTTGACTACTGACATTATTGACGACAAACCTAACTGACATAATCATATTTTCCATGCAAAATCAAGTGTTTTCAAATCAAAATTTACTTAGGGGGTTGGGCTATTTGGCACTCAAAAACCAGTATATTTAGTTTTGGGTTATCTTAGCTGCCCATCTCATCGTTAGATGCCAGTGTGGTCGGATTATAACCTGGGCTTCAGACGTATACTGCAAAGTGATCTTGGTTTGACTACTGACATTTTTGACGACATCATTTAACACTGACATAATCATATTTTCCATGAAAAATCAAATGTTTTCGAATCAAAATTTAGGGGGTTGGGCTATTTGGCACTCAAAAACCAGTATATTTAGTTTTGGGTTATCTTAGCTGCCCATCTCATCGTTAGATGCCAGTGTGGTCGGATTATAACCTGGGGCTTCAGACGTATACTGCAAAGAGATCTTGGTTTGACTACTGACATTATTGACGACAAACTTAACACTGACATAATCATATTTTCTATTAAAAAATCAAGTGTTTTCGTATCATAATTTAGGGGGTTGGGTTATTTGGCACTCAAAAACCAGTATATTTAGTTTTGGGTTATCTTAGCTGCCCATCTCATCGTCAGATGCCAGTGTGGTCGGATTATAACCTGGGGCTTCAGACGTATACTGCAAATAGATCTTGGTTTGACTTCTGACATTATTGACGACAACTTAACTGACATAATCATATTTTCCATGCAAAATCAAGTGTTTTCAAATCAAAATTTACTTAGGGGGTTGGGCTATTTGGCACTCAAAAACCAGTATATTTAGTTTTGGGTTATCTTAGCTGCCCATCTCATCGTTAGATGCCAGTGTGGTCAGATTATAACCTGGGGCTTCAGACGTATACTGCAAAGAGATCTTGGTTTGACTACTGACATTATTGACGACAAACTTTAACAATGACATATCATATTTTCCATGAAAAATCAAGTGTTTTCGAATCAAACTTTAGGGGGTTGGGCTATTTGGCACTCAAAAACCAGTATATTTAGTTTTGGGTTATCTTAGCTGCCCATCTCATCGTTAGATGCCAGTGTGGTCGGATTATAACCTGGGGCTTCAGACGTATACTGCAAATAGAACTTGGTTTGACTACTGACATTATTGACGACAACTTAACTGACATAATCATATTTTCCATGCAAAATCAAGTGTTTTCAAATCAAAATTTACTTAGGGGGTTGGGCTATTTGGCACTCAAAAACCAGTATATTTAGTTTTGGGTTATCTTAGCTGCCCATCTCATCGTTAGATGCCAGTGTGGTCGGATTATAACCTGGGGCTTCAGGCGTATACTGCAAAGAGATCTTGGTTTGACTACTGACGTTATTGACGACAAACTTAACACTGACATATTCATATTTTACATGAAAAATCAAGTGTTTTCAAATCAAAATTTAGGGGGTTGGGTTATTTGGCACTCAAAAACCAGTATATTTAGTTTTGGGTTATCTTAGCTGCCCATCTCATCGTTAGATGCCAGTGTGGTCGGATTATAACCTGGGGCTTCAGACGTATACTGTAAAGTGATCTTGATTTGACTACTGACCTTATTGACGACAAACTTAACACTGACATAATCATATTTTCTATTAAAAAATCAAGTGTTTTCATATCAAAATTTAGGGGGTTGGGTTATTTGGCACTCAAAAACCAGTATTTAGTTTTGGTTATCTTAGCTGCCCATCTCATCGTTAGATGCCAGTGTGGTCGGATTATAACCTGGGGCTTCAGACGTATACTGCAAATAGAACTTGGTTTGACTACTGACATTATTGACGACAACTTAACTGACATAATCATATTTTCCATGCAAAATCAAGTGTTTTCAAATCAAAATTTACTTAGGGGATTGGGCTATTTGGCACTCAAAAACCAGTATATTTAGTTTTGGGTTATCTTAGCTGCCCATCTCATCGTTAGATGCCAGTGTGGTCGGATTATAACCTGGGGCTTCAGGCGTATATTGCAAAGAGATCTTGGTTTGACTACTGACGTTATTGACGACAAACTTACACTGACATATTCATATTTTCCATGAAAATCAAGTGTTTTCAAATCAAAATTTAGGGGTTGGGTTATTTGGCACTCAAAAACCAGTATATTTGTTTTGGGTTATCTTAGCTGCCCATCTCATCGTCAGATGCCAGTGTGGTCGGATTATAACCTGGGCTTCAGGCGTATACTGCAAAGAGATCTTGGTTTGACTACTGACATTATTGACGACAAACTTTAACAATGACATATCATATTTTCCATGAAAATCAAGTGTTTTCGAATCAAAATTTAGGGGGTTGGGTTATTTGGCACTCAAAAACCAGTATATTTAGTTTTGGGTTATCTTAGCTGCCCATCTCATCGTTAGATGCCAGTGTGGTCGGATTATAACCTGGGGCTTCAGACGTATACTGTAAAGTGATCTTGATTTGACTACTGACCTTATTGACGACAAACTTAACACTGACATAATCATATTTTCTATTAAAAAATCAAGTGTTTTCATATCAAAATTTAGGGGGTTGGGTTATTTGGCACTCAAAAACCAGTATATTTAGTTTTGGGTTATCTTAGCTGCCCATCTCATCGTTAGATGCCAGTGTGGTCGGATTATAACCTGGGGCTTCAGACGTATACTGCAAATAGAACTTGGTTTGACTACTGACATTATTGACGACAACTTAACTGACATAATCATATTTTCCATGCAAAATCAAGTGTTTTCAAATCAAAATTTACTTAGGGGGTTGGGCTATTTGGCACTCAAAAACCAGTATATTTAGTTTTGGGTTATCTTAGCTGCCCATCTCATCGTTAGATGCCAATGTGGTCGGATTATAACCTGGGGCTTCAGGCGTATATTGCAAAGAGATCTTGGTTTGACTACTGACGTTATTGACGACAAACTTAACACTGACATATTCATATTTTCCATGAAAAATCAAGTGTTTTCAAATCAAAATTTAGGGGGTTGGGTTATTTGGCACTCAAAAACCAGTATATTTAGTTTTGGGTTATCTTAGCTGCCCATCTCATCGTCAGATGCCAGTGTGGTCGGATTATAACCTGGGGCTTCAGACGTATACTGCAAATAGATCTTGGTTTGACTACTGACATTATTGACGACAAACTTTAACACTGACATAATCATATTTTCCATGAAAAATCAAGTGTTTTCGAATCAAAATTTAGGGGGTTGGGCTATTTGGCACTCAAAAACCAGTATATTTAGTTTTGGGTTATCTTAGCTGCCCATCTCATCGTCAGATGCCAGTGTGGTCGGATTATAACCTGGGGCTTCAGACGTATACTGCAAATAGATCTTGGTTTGACTACTGACATTATTGATGACAACTTAACACTGACATATTCATATTTTCCATGAAAAATCAAGTGTTTTCAAATCAAAATTTAGGGGGTTGGGTTATTTGGCACTCAAAAACCAGTATATTTAGTTTTGGGTTATCTTAGCTGCCCATCTCATCGTCAGATGCCAGTGTGGTCGGATTATAACCTGGGGCTTCAGACGTATACTGCAAAGAGATCTTGATTTGACTACTGACATTATTGACGACAAACTTTAACACTGACATAATCATATTTTCCATGAAAAATCAAGTGTTTTCGAATCAAAATTTAGGGGGTTGGGCTATTTGGCACTCAAAAACCAGTATATTTAGTTTTGGGTTATCTTAGCTGCCCATCTCATCGTTAGATGCCAGTGTGGTCGGATTATAACCTGGGGCTTCAGACGTATACTGCAAAGAGTTCTTGGTTTGACTACTGACATTATTGACGACAAACTTTAACACTGACATAATCATACTTTCCATGAAAAATCAAGTGTTTTCGAATCAAAATTTAGGGGGATGGGCTATTTACCAATATATTTAGTGAGTCAGTAGCAGACAGAGTTGGTTAGCTGATATGTTGCTTTTATCCCAGAGCAGGCAGATTTTCAGGGTTTGAGCTGCTACCATTTTCATTATTTCAAAGATTAAGTTTGAATTCAGTTTTAAGAACAAATTAATCAACCCAGGCTCTGTTTTTAATTAGTTTGGAACTATTAAAACAAAGAATTAACCTCGGAATGGGCTTTTTCTGTTAATAAGAACCTAGGACATCAAACTTTTGTCTGGATTCGCATGGCTTATGTACAAAAATTAGGATTGAATTTCAAAATTTAAGCAAAGATTGAGTTTTTGCCAAGGTTATCCAGTTGCAGAAAAGGCCTGGAAAAGGCACAGAAAAATCAAAACACCTATTTTAAAGAAAAATGTTTTTTTTTTCTTTTTCTACAACCTTTATTCTATTTTCTGATTGTAAACAACTCTTGTTGCGGCTTGTTTTGTCGCATCCAATCAGGCTGTTGTATTTCCTATGACAATGTCACTTTTATTGTTCTGAAAAAATAATGCGTTCCAAACAAAGAGAAAAAGTTAGTCATTTTCAATTGCTCTTTGGAATAACGTAGATCTTATTTTTGCCTTTGATAACACTGGATAACAAAATATTTTTATTGCCTTGGGAATACAAAAAGTCTTCGGCAAAGGCAAGCTTGTTTTTACCAAGTTTGTTTGCAACTAAGCTAATAGGGTAGTGTATATCCTTTTAAAGTCAAAATTAAATTTTACTGAATTTAAAAGAAGGGGGCTTGTGAAAATTTCAAATAAGATGGGTTGCTTGGGCAAAAAGAGCTAGTGATTATTTTAGTAGGGGGGGCTTGTAAGATTTGGAAATTTGCTAAAGATCAATATTTAGAATAGGATTTAATTTTAGATATAGCTTTGCTATATAAGACTCATTTTATTTAAACATTTTTATGAATTTCTTTTTTTGGCCACCAACGAACAATAATAATTATAATGAAAATGATATTTGACATTTAAAAAGTGGCTGGCTGTGGAATAAACACTGTCCTACTTTTCTAAAATATGGCCTGCCTGATTAAAAGCTTGAGGTTAGAAAATTTTCAAAAAGAAATTTAATTTTGGTTGAATTGGTTTAGTTATAAACTTGTCACCTTAAAGTGCGTTGTTTTTCTCACGAATCTAAAATTTTGGCCTGGGCTGCTATAATTTCTTTCCTTTTTATTTGTGTTTTTTTGTTTTTTTTTTTTGATGATTTTAAATTTTTGCATGGACTATTTCGAAATGGCCAAAACTTGCAAAATTTAACCCAGTCTAGGTAACATAACTTTGACCCATATCACTTGTCCTTTTTTGCATACATAGGCTGGCTAGCCTAGGGTATTTAAGAAATTTGTTTTTTTCTTTTACTGCTGATTGAAAAGATTTCATAAAGTAGCTTATTTTTTGTCGAAAACACTTGGTTTTGAACTAGGATATTCATGTTTTTTTGGTGGATTTAATGTATACATTCTTCTCAGTAGCTAAAGTTGATATGAAAAACGTGATCAGTATAAGTAGCCTAGTTGCACAGCAAGTAAAGTTTCTTATCCTTTATTTAGATCATGATGGACATATCTCAAGTAGAGAAGTGGTGTGAACAATCGATTGTAGCAGAGAAAGTGGTGGTGAAAAACATGTAAAATTGAAATGCTTGATGAAAAGTTTTGAGAATTTTGCGAGTGTCACAGAATCAATTGAGGAACATGATTTTTCTGAGATATTGAAGGATATTCTTTATAAAAAGGGGATTAGAATTGAATGTAAAGTAGGAAGGGTTAGGGGAAAGAGAAGTACCACCATATCAGGGATCAGATTAAAAGAAGTGACCTGTCATGTTGAAGGAAAGGTTTCTAATGTAGTTGTTAAGGCTGGTGAGGCTTTCAATTCAAATGTAGTCAATGAAGTAGATGGCGAGTCTATTGAGAGTACCCCTTTAACTGAAGACAATTCAAGTGGTGAACTTCTTGGCCAACATGTTGATGAACTCGATGCAACAAATTCCCAACATTGCAACTCAGACCTTGAAACAGATGATAGTCACACAGTTCTTGGAGCAAACATCCACCAAAAAGAAGCAATACTCACAGCGTGTGATTATCAAAGTGACTATGTCTATAAAGAAGATGGCAAGTTTGATGTACTTAATGAGTCAGTTTATGAGACTGAGGTCTCTAACCCGATAGGCGAGATTAATGTTAGTAGTGGTACAGCTGTTGAGACTAATGTTTGTGAAGTTGCTTTTGAGGATTCTTTGAATCAAGCTGGTGGTGCAGTTAGTGGTATAGAGGACTCTTATTTTGAATCATTTGATTCTGAAAGCTTAAACACTTTATCAATCAATACTGATGATCTGAGTTGTTTGAACTCTGAGGAGATGATTTCACATGAAAATAAGAAACTAAACAAAAAGACAATTTTCAATTATTATTCCATAGGTAATAAAGATTCAAATGATAAAGAATTTGAATTCACTGAAAAGTTATTTTCTTTCAGAAAACCATCAAAAGAATCCTCTAATTATGACAATTTAACCTTTTCAAGATTTACCAAAATTTCAAAACTATTACACCATCCAATTTGAAATCCTGTAATCATAAGACATTTGAAGACTATCTTGATTCAAAATATCCAACAACAGAGGTAAAAGACCAGAAGTTGAAATCTATTCTTTTAAGTGCCAAATCCACCTCAGATTTCCTCAAAACCAGGATCAATGCATTTCTTTGTGGGTCTTTCTGTCCAATATTCATTGGCGATGTAGCCAGTGAATCGTTAGAGTACTTACAAGCATCTATTCCAGTTCCCCAATTCACTGCTCAAACCTACACTCCAAACTTGACATTCAAATGTGAAATTTGCTGTATGTATCGTGATCATTTGATACGCTGTGGCAAATGCTGTTACATGGGACCAGGTATTTTTGAGGGATGCCAACAATTGTATGAGCACTCGATCACTAATCATCATAAAAGTGCCATCGACTTTTTGAAAAAAAGACCACCACCCTACAGTGATTAAAAAACTTGTAAGGCCTCCAAAACATGCCAGTGAACACATTTCAGACTTTTATAAAGATTTGACAAGCGAGAAAGGAAAGCAAGTGTCTTGTATGTTTTTTTGGGATCCTACATTTGTGAATGAGTTTCAAAATGATCAGCACATTAGAAGAAAGTCCACTAAAACTTTGTTTTCAGAAAAAAAGCTCTGGAAAAAATTGTAGCACTGAATTAAAACATAAAAACTGCTGCAAGTATGAGATTTGGAAGGAGAATCACCCACAACAATATAAAGAAATATGTAATGAAAGTAAATATTATTCTGCCCAGTCTGTTTTTGTACCATCAAACAAGCAAAAGGTTTTAATACAAGGTAAAACAATTACCATTTCTGGTGGAATTAAATCACTTGATCCTCCCTGTTTAGGTATTGCCTCCACGATTGGTTCTCATCCATTCACCTGTAAAAACTGTTTCGGCCAGAGAAGAGCTTTGAATAATTTGAAATCTTATCGTGACAAAAAAGCATCTTATTCAAAAACTGAGTCTCGTGTGGGTAAAAAAGGAATGCGAGAGGATTATGCAACGAAAACAGAAAAAGAACAGCACTATCAAGAAACTATACAAAAAAATGAAGCCCTGACCAAATCTAACGTTGCATACAGGAAGCAAATATTGAGCAAAAGCAATTGGCAAAAAACACTTTTGGAGAGCTGTCAAAAAGATGAAGTGAGAGAAGCTTGTCCTTGACCTGGTTCTTCTAATAGAAAGCAAAGATAATACCCTTGCTATTAAGAAAGATATCATAAAAAATTTGTTGGGGAAATTGAGAAGTGGAGTGAACCACAAATTTAAGCCTATAATCAAGGATGTAGCCTCCTACTACCATAACTCTCTTGGGCCTGACAAATACAGTTTACTTAAAGATCTGTTTGGCCTTCCTGGTAAAACTTGTGCAAAGGAGCATGGCAAACAAACTAAAATAGAGCTTGGAATGAATACAGAGGTTTTTGAAAGAGGTGTGACCCTTTACCAAGGTTACCCGGTTGTTGATGCCACGGATGAAGCTAGAACTCTCAGGATGTTTTCTGGAGTTGTTGATAAGGATGGAAAAATAGAAATCATTGGTGAATGCTGGAAACCAGATTATAATGAATGGAAGGAATCAAGAAAGTTGTTAGATGAAATTCTCGATGAGGGGAAAGATTTTGTAGATGAATTTAGTGCTCTCAAAGGCTATGTTGACAAGGCTATCCAAGAAGACAGACTTGCAAAAAGCACTGGGATTCATAACTTGATTGCTGCAACAGGAGTCAAATCAAAGCCTTTGATTTATATGGTATGGCCTACACCTAATTCTGGGTATCGCTCATGTCATCTGCTTAAAATATGGGATGTTGTCAGGTCTAATTGCTTTCTTACGCCATCTGGAGCAATGCGAAAAGATCCGATCAATTTGATCGGACACTCGTCAGATTCTGCCGGATTCCAACTGGCAGCTGCTGTTACATTGATGACACCCAAAGCCAGGCACTAGCCACTGTGTGATGAATATTTGACTCTTGGTGCAGGGGAAAGTCAATTTGCAGCTCCATATTTTGGCCCTCTTCCATCCATTGCCTACTTAGATTATGATCATAACCTTCGGCTTTTTCTCAAGTGTTTGAAGTATGAGACCCTTGATCTAGATCTTTTTCCTTGCCAAACTAATTCGTACATTGCCTCAATCAATCATCTTCAGGATTTAAAAGTCACTCTTGAGGAATGTGGCAACTCTTATCTCTGTTCCTTTTCAACAATGACTTGCTTTTTGCCCGGTTCCTTGATCAAAATTGTGATGCAGCTTTGAAAGTTTTCACCAAGGGTGTTGCAGAGCTTCTCCATGAACATGTTCCAGGGTCTTCAGGAACATGCCTTTACATCGAGGGTGTTGTAGCGCTTTTTAAACCTTTCCTCCATCCTGAGTGCAACTCAGTATCCACTCAAGAAAGCCTCAGCGAAGGGATTACTGTTTTTCGAATTTGGAAGCAAATTTTGAAATTAAAAGGCAAGCGCTTAAATGCAGTGAAAAATGCAGCAAAAGATCCTTCTAAATGTGGTAGATTCCTTACTTATGGTTGTGCAAAAACAGCAGAGATTCTTTTTGCTGCTGGCACATGCCATATGTTAGCCATGTATGCTCATTTTAAGGACCTTGGCACTTCTATGCTTTCTCTTTCCAATTGTGGAACCAAGACGACCGAAAGAATAATAAGTGAGATTCAGGGCAAAACAAACCAGATTCAGTCTTTGGATGCACAGCCAACACTTGCGGGGATAATGGAAAAGATATCCAAAGTGCAATCTAACCATACTGCAGAGGACAATATGACAGCTGCAGGTGCAAAAAAACAAAGTAGTACAAATAGGCGAAGGTTATCACACAAGTGAGAATTGCTGAGGCCTCAGACTATGAATACCCAGAGACCTTCTGTGATTTTAGGAATCAACTAAAGGAAGCATATAAAGTTGGAGTAGAGAAGGGAAAATCCTTATCAGAAGTAGTCCTGAAGGAATGGAGTTTTTGGAAAAGAATGGTGGTTTAATTTTTAATTTTCAGAAAATTTGTCCAGACGAAACGTATTTTCTGGAACTATAAGTGAAGAATATGCGTTAGAGAAATTAAAGGTCAAGTTGCTGAACTTCTGTCTAATAGTGCTGTGAAGGAAGAAAATCTTGTGACCAATTATTTTAACCCAGAGGATATTAGTAAAACTTTTGATTCTGAAAAAGGCAAATGTGAAAGCGGCCAGGAAGGTGAAACAGGTGAGAAAACCTAAAAACTTGGATTAAAGGTGAAAATTGTGAAAAAGAAGGAGAATGTTGAGGAAAGTTGGAAAAATCTTATTTCTGATGATCCTGACCACCTGGAGTCTGATGATGTTGAAATAAAGGGTGCAGAATTTCAGATAACCGTAGATGGCTTCTCTCTAGAATTGTGAATGGGGAAAAAAAGGAAATACATTAGCACGGCATTGAAACTTCTTGTCCCAAGGAATATGTTTCACGAGAGAGATCAAGGAGACACATTGCTGCAAAATTTTTGCCTGATAGACATGAGGTGGATAAACAGCACAATGTTTTTGCTTTCAGATTTGTGGTAGCTAAAGGTTTCTGGAAAGGTTGCCGTTGTGTAAGGTTGCTGCTTTGAACAACATGGCAAGTCTGTTAAAAGTGCGTCAAATTTAGATGAGAGCGTAACATGTCAGCTTATCCCTCTTCAAAAGCTGTCTGAGGAAAAGATTTTGTACATACTACCCAAGAAGATCGTTGTGAGTAATGGATTATTTAAGTTTTGAATATCAAGGGTGAGTTGAAAATGTCATGCATGAAGATGGGAATACCTCTGATAGACAAATCATTGATGTTTTAGAAGCAGCTGAGATTCAGATCTGTTGTCTGAGGATCTTCGCCAAGCAGCTTTCTAAAGCTTTCCTCCACTAGGTTTTCATGAAGTTAATGATGTATTGATAAAAAACTAGATCCCAAAACTGAAGAATACTTATATCTTGTGAAGTTCAAAGGAGAAGAACAAAGTGATCCCGTTGGCTGAGCAATCTTGTTTTGATCGGCCTATCCATTTTTCAAAGAGAAGGGATTTCGCATCTGAAAAGGTTTTGCATGTGATGAGTCCTTTATGAAATT